>NC_056725.1:244095865-244213365 GCF_019279795.1 Protopterus annectens | reverse complement strand
AAGACCAAATTACCACCATAATAGCTATAAATAAATGAAAGCAATCTGGGGGTCAAGCTGCTCAATGTTAGAAGTCTAAATCTCAAGATGCGCTCACTCGAAGCACTCCTCAAAATGGAGAACATCGACATTTGTGCTGTAACAGAGACCTGGTTTAAAGCAGCAGAAAGCACCCCTGCACTATAAGGCTATAACTTATTCCACACTTTTTGACCCCCGAACATGGACCGAAGCTCCAAAGGTAGTGGTGTCTCCATATTCATAAAGGATATGCACACCTCCAGACTGGTAGCCCAGCATAACACATCTGAGATACTTCGGGTACAACTAACATTGGGTAAGACGGAAATTCAGGTCATAGCCTGCTATTAGTCCCAAACCATGTCCCAAGACTCTCACTCCACATTCCTAAGCACCCTGGAAACTATTAAGATCCAACCCAACACTCTCATACTAGGTGACTTCAACTACCCCTCCATCAACTGGGAAAACTACTCATGCACCAATGCACTAGCCCAGTGTTCCTGGAATTCATCAGTTACAGTGCCCTGGACCAGCTCATTCTTACTCCCACTAGAGGAAACAACATCCTTGACCTGGTCATTGCTCTACACCAATAGTCAGTTCCTCCCTGGTACGATCTGACCACAAACTAATCACCATGGAAATCCACATCTCACCCTCACCCCCCGCAAAGATATCCACCATGAAAAACTTCTCCAAAGCTGACTTTGGACTCTAAAAACAGAGGTGGCTAACTTCACAGCACCCATGCCAATGGAAAATAGATGCACGACTGCCAAATCATACACCAATGCACTGTACGAACACGTACATAAACGCATAGAACTAGCCATACTCAAAAGAACCAAGAAACTCTCCTCCAAAAAAAAACTAAGCCAATCTGGTGGTCGCCTGCCATTAATAAACTCTACAACAGAAGGAAGAAACTGTTACAGAAAAAGGTGAAGTCCCAAGACTGGAAAAATTCCCTTATTAGTCTCAACAAAAAGTTGAGATCCCTCATCAAAACCTCCAAAGCCAGCTATGAAGGCAGAATTGCAGCAGACACTAAAAACCACAAAGCCTTCTATAGTTATATCAAAAATCTCCATGACAATACCCAGATTTGCTGTGAGTTACTGCATAATGGTACCTCCTATACTGAGCTAACAGATATTGCCAACATACTGGCCAACAGATTCAGGGCCAACTTTACCCCTCTCTCCCACCCTAAAGGACCAATCTCAATACCAGAAGAATGCCAGGCACCCAGCATTAATGCAGCACAGGTTAAATATGCATTGTCCAAGGCCAAGAATACAGCTTCCATGAGATCTGACAATATCCCTGGGTGTGTTCTACATCAATTACAAAGTGAACTGGCACCACATCTGTGTGCCCTGTTCACTCAGAGCCTCACCTCAGGCTTTGCCTCTACCAAATGGTGCACTGCTACAGCCATCCCTCTCCATAAAGGACAAGCAACTACAGACCCTGGAAATTATTGCCTTATTAGTCTGCAAGTCTGATATGTAAGGGTATGGAGTGCATCATCATGGACCTAATTAACAAGGATACAGGGAATCTCCAAACTCTAGATCCCATGCAATTTGGTTTTGTGAAAAGTAGATCATGCCTGCTAAACCTGGTTGACTTCTTTGAGTCAGTCACCAGACCTGTGTCTGAAGGTAAGGCAGTTCATAATGCCTACCTCAATCTGGCCATGCCCTTTGATACCATTCCTCACTCAGAAATTATTGATAAACTCACCAAACTAGGCATCATCCCCTATATCACTAGATGGGTTGCAAATAGGCTCACAGATAGAACCCACAGTGTGAAAGTAGTGAACTCCAAGTCAGAATGCTGACCAGTCAGGAGTGGAGTCCACCAGGGATCGGTCCTGGGTCCTCTCCTATTTGGCATCTGCTTCTCAGAAATCCAGGCCAACATGGAGGGACTCTGGCTGACCAAGTTCGCAGACGACTGCAAGCTGGGAGCCATTATTAACTCCCCAAGTGATGCAGACATCCTACAGAAAGGCCTCACTGAGACCAAAGATTGTTGTCGAAACCATGGCCTTAAGCTTAATGCCAAAAAAATGTGTCTTCATCTCCTTTGGGAAAAATTCAGTTCCCGCTAATTATCACATCAATGGGAGCCCACTGAACACTGATGGTGTTACAAGAGATCTGGGGACACAGCTTGACAGCAACCTCTCCTTTGACCACCACATTGCCACTGTGGTCAGAAAGTTCTTCTATGTGGCACATGTCATTACCAAGGGATTTGCATCCAGGAAGAAAGAGGTCATCATTTCTCTCTACTCTTCCCTCATTAGACCAATCATAGAATATAATGCCCCATTTGGAATGTACTTCACTAGACACATGCAACAGCTGGAGATGCCACAAAAGTACCTCATGAAGAGGATCCTAGGCCTTAAACACATGCCCTACATGGACAGACTCAAAAACCTCCAGCAATTCTCTGTCTCATATCATATACTAAGAGGTGATCTCTGTTTGACTTACAAAGCCATGTCTGACCCAGCTCTGTTAGAAATGCTACATCTAAACAAATCCCAATCCCTCTGCACCACATGCTCCAGAGACCTCAACCTCATTACCACAATCAACAGAACATGCTGGAGGGACAGGTTCATAACCCAGAGACTGCCCATGCTCTGGAATAGACTTCCCATACATGTCAAGCAAAGCACCTCACTGGCCTCTTCAAGAGAAATCTTGATGAGTGGATGGGAAATAGAAAGTTCACTTCAGGGATCACTCCAATGGCTCTAATTGATAGAGGCACTGGGAACTAACGCTAGGCGGCACAGTGCCAGGGCACTTCTATGGGCTAGGTTTGTAAAGGCTCCAGGGCCATTAGCCTAGTACACACTTATGAACATATGAACCTACCAAGCAGTTACACAATAAATCACAAAACAACACTGGATGGGTTCAGATAAACTCGCTCTCTCTCTAATCACAATGATGATTTGGAACATGTCACGCCAATTCAAAATTCAGCATTGTTTGTTTTAAGTAGGATCATGGGATAACAGGAAATGACAGGTGAGTCACAAGACCATTCATACCTTGATAATACCTACACTGTGCTATGCCCCACTCCTCAAGGAAAGCAAAGCAGGTCATTCTCAGAGAAAATGTATGGGTGTCCATCCATATTCCTGGTTTAATTTGACGCAAGCTAGGGTGTCATTTTTTTTTCATTTGTTGGAATTTTATTTTTATCACCATGGAGACTGTTACATGCAGGTGTGTTTTTGATTTATATGAAGTAAAATAAAGAAATGTTGACATTATGATACATGGGGACTCATCTATAGTTGAGATGAGTTAAGAGGATCTGACGTGATGTATTCAGACACATATGTGCTTTAGATGAAGGAGGACAATAATGTAGAAGGATGAATTTCTGTCCTTCATTACTGATTGCTTGAACAAGTCATAAGGGTCAAGTAAATAGGCTTAGTTACTCCAAAATTTTGTTGTGAGAGGCAGTGTTAGGGACCTGGAGGGAAAAAACAGGAATTTAAAATAGATTTTGTTAGTGTTCACTGCACAATCAGTAAACCAGCTGTCTCTACCTTATGGCATATAAGCTACATAGCAATGGCTTTGCAAGTTCTTGTTGAATACCTGTCATGATCAGCAGGCTCACTGGTACAGAGGGAAATGTCTTCTCTACAGAGCTGTTGATCTGGTTCAGACAGGGAGATAGAGGTCAGACTGAGTGCCACCTGCAGCATCTGCTTCTATCAGAAGAAGACTGTGTGTGTGTGTGTGTGTGTGTGTGTGTGTGTGTGTGTGTGTGTGTGTGTATGCGTGCGCGTGCATGCATGTGTATGCCTGCATGTGCATGTATGTGCGTGGGTGCATGTGTGTGTGTGTGTGTGTGTGTGTGTGTGTGTGTGTGTGTGTGTGTGTGTGTGTGTGTGTGTGTGTGTGCTACAAGACACGTGTGTGTGTGTGTGTGTGTGTGTGTGTGTGTGTGTGTGTGTGTGTGTGTGTGTGTGTGTATGTACATATGTGTTTGCACCTGTTCACATAGCCCAGCTGAAAACCATGTTACTAGCGTACAAGCAGTGCAATTATGCAGGAAAAGCAGGAGGATCCTCCACAATTACCTATAGAGCAGTGAGGAATAAAACAAAATTTAACCCTGATATTTTCAAAAACGAACTTAGAGCTTGCAACTGGGCACCCCTTAAAATTCTACCCCTTGAGGAAGCAGTAATCTACTTTAACAGTAAATTTCTACACATTCTCGACCTCCACGCTCCAAAAAGGACCATTAAAATTAGAAACAAACCAGCCCCCTGGCTCTCAAAAGATACAAAACAAAAAATGCTACTTAGAAATAAAATCTGGACCTTATGGCGTACTACCAAAAACCATGAAGATCACATCAAGTTTAGACAGTTAAGAAATGATACAAAAAAATCAATATTGTTAGATAAAAGAAAGTACTACACACAACTCCAAAATACCCAGAAAAGTAACCCCCAAAAATTTTGGGCAGGTATAAATACTCTCTTACACCCAGGTCGTACTGTCACCCCCCCACCTGTAGGTGCAGACCAGGACAATCCAAAGGAAGTAGCAAGAACCTTTAACACCTTCTTCACTGAAACCATTCAGTCTCTTTCCAACCAACTATCCCCCAATAGCTCACCTCTAACATCCCATAATACTACCTTACCTCCCCCATTTCATCTCAAACCCATCTATACATCCCTTATCCGTACCCTTCTGCAAAAACTCAAACCTACCACCATTGCTGCCGATCTCCTTCCTGCTGAATATCTACAGATAGCAGCAGATGCTATAGCCTACCCAGTTTCCATTCTGATTAACAGAACAATCTCTGAAGGTGCAATTCCTATCACATGGAAGATTGCACATATTATCCCCCTTCATAAGGGTGGTAACTCTAGGGATCTATCCAATTACAGACCTATTGCCATACTCTCTCCTTTGGCCAAAATCATGGAGAGGTGCATTCATATGCAACTGTTAAAACACCTTATAGACAACAACTTGCTAGCTAGCTGCCAACACGGTTTCAGGCAATTTCACAGTACTACCACTGCCCTTTTATCCTTCTCCAACTGTATTAATAAAAACCGCAATAATAACACTCTATCCTCAGCCCTCTTTATTGATCTCTCCAAAGCCTTCGACATGGTTAACCACAAACTTCTCATTAACACACTGAAAAACCTGTCACTTGATACTCTTTCTATACAATGGTTTGAATCCTACTTAAGCAATAGGCAACAAGCAGTCATGTGGGGAACAACCTATCTCCCCATCTCCCCATCTCACTAGGTGTCCCCAAGGTTCTATACTTGGACCACTTCTATTCTCTGTCTTTATCAATGACCTGTACACTGTTATTCCTCAGGCCTCCTTAATACAATATGCTGATGACTCCACATTAATCTGCACAGCCCCAAATCCAGCAGACCTTCAATCTCTTACCCAAAAAGTGTTTAACACAGTTGAGGATTGGCTACAACATCAATGTCTTATCCTAAATCCTAAAAACAAAACTTCTACTTTTTACTCCCACCCATAGACACACACCTCTCAACTTTACTGTCACTTCTAACAATGGAACTATTATATCCCCTGACTCTAACACAAAACTCCTAGGAGTACTAATTGACAATAACCTTAACTTTGAGGCCCACATAAACAATACCATAAAAACAGTTAACACAAAGCTAGGCTCACTATATAGAATCAAATCCTTTCTTACCCCACTAGCTAGATCTACTATTGCCCAGACCCACTTAATCTCTACCCTCCTCTATGCCTCCCCTATTTATACTAACCTCTCAAAAACCAATATGAACAAACTAGTAGTCTCATACAACAATATTGCAAGATTTGCAACTGGCTCTACATTTAGGACCCACCACTGTATTAATTATAAAAATCTTGGATGGCTAGAGTTACCCAACCTACTTCTACTTAATCAATTAATAATTGCCTATAAAATCCTGTACCAGCCTAGTAACACACCAATTCTTACCAACCTTATCACTCCCTACAGTAACCTTAATACCCTGCTCAGCTACTAAAATGCTAGTACTAACACACATAGCCAACAACAAGGCAGGGGACTCTCTATTTTCTAACACCGTTGGTAAAACCTGGAACTCTCTTCCCAGCGACCTAACCTCACTACCATCACTTACACAATTCAAAATCAGGCTTAAATCCTACCTTAAAACACATTGGCTATGCACCTGTCTTAACCCAGACTAACAACTCTTGTCTTCTCACAAAATTTCTAAATCTTATGTCTGCATAATCTACCTGCATACTGGAATCCAGAAGCCGAACCTGTCTTTCAACTAATTTGGACTATCTCTTATATCTTAATATCTCTCTTTGTCACTCTAGTATCTTATGTTAACACACCTCTTTCTAGCATGTTCTTGTACTGTACTTATTTACTTATTTCTTACCCAACTATTTTATTTCTATATGTTCTTTTCTGCATAAATAGCTAAATTGTATATAGTACTTCTGTTCCTTAAACTGTGAATTTATTTACTGTTTTTTATTTGATTAATGTCATACACTGTTTTGTACTATCGAGGAGCTTTTCTCCCCGGGCCTCTGCTGAAAATGGATATGTGTCCAGCTGGACTAGCCCGGTCAACAAATGTAAAATAAAATAAATAAAAAAAATAAACAATCAAGACTAAAAAGTACAAGGATCATCCATAATAGAGGCAAAGTATGTAGAGACACCAATGTTAATAGTTCAGTGATGTCACTGCATATTTATTTATTTATTACAGCTGATGACCAAGTAAGTGGACTGGTGGACTGACCCTTTTCAGACATGACACATGCTCCAAACAAGTAACAGTATACAATCTAAATGTAAAGTGCAGTTATTCTGCTAAGTGCTTTGCAGAAATCTATGTTGCTGGTCACACAGTAGACTGTAATTGTTTATATGTTCACAAATGTGTTTGTACAACAGTTTTTCAAGCAGCTTAGTTAAAGAACACAGGTTTGATACTTGCCTGTGATCTTTTCATTCTTTTGGGGATGGTACTTTGGAAAGGTAAATTACAACACAGTGCCTAAAGAGTAAAGGAATAATGGTGACACTGAAGGGAAGGATGTAGATGTGCTTAAGTATCTTGGCAATACAGGTTGCAGCCAATCATAATAGTCCTGGGTTTAACTTGTTAAATTTTGTCCCAGTATTGTATTTAGCTTTAAATGTTGTTCCTTTGATTCCTAACAATTATCTGCCTCAAATGAAATGTTGGACAGTAATCAGCCAGAAGATATAGCTGTGGAGGCTCATCTTTATTAACAGACTGTTGGAAAGGGAATGGTCTCACAAACTGTTGAATTGTATTGAGCAGAAAATGTCTGCATTTTGTGCAAAGGTGTTATAACTGTGGTCTACAGGGCTATGGTCTTTATAGATGGTATCAGTAATCTGTACTGTTATTCTACAGCTTTCTAGAAATATTTAAAGCGTAGGAAAGATATTCTTTTTTTTACTGACACAAGTAGCCTTGGCAAATTGGCAAGTTGTATTGGCTTGTTTTCTAGGCCCAAGATATGCTTGGTGAGTCTATTAATTTTCAGAATCCTTTTTCCATTTAGTTCAGTCTGTCCCTTGTTTCATTTTTTTTAATCAGTGGATATCCGTAGACATATGTGACATTTCAGTTTTCTGCAACTTATGGGGAAGTGTGTGTCCTATATGTGACAATGTAGTTGCAAAATATATTATAGCTACATTAGGGGTGGCCATGGTGGTGCAGCAGTTAGCATTGCTGCCTCACAGCAAAAGGTTCTCCGGTTTGATGCTCAGCTGGGGTGCATTCTGTGCAGAGTCTGCATGTCCTCCCTGTGGTCATGTGGGTTTCCTCCAGGTGCTCCGGTTTCCTCCCGAAGACATGTTGTAGGTGGATTGGACACTCTAAATTGGCCCTAGGCATACGTGTGTGCATGTATGTGCCTTCTGTGAAAGGTTGAGCGCTGGGCTAGCAACTCAACACTGTAAAACCCCATTGCCAATCATGAGTGGACAGGTGATCTGCTGTGGCAACTCCTAACCAGGAAAAGCTGAAAGAAGAAGATTAGAGCTACATTAGAGCTTCAAACAGATGATCAATCTTTGTTTTAAAGGAGGCTAAGTCATTTGTGTTTAGTTTCAGATACTATTCTGCTAGTGATTATTTTAGAGGCTTCCTTTATGTTTTAAAGGGCCAACAGGAAATTACAGGGCAATGACCATGTAGACTATCAGGTAATGCCACAACTTGTAAACATTTGTTCTCTATATTTGTTAGTACTTGATTGAGCATTGGATCATTTCAGGTCTGCTGATTTAGTTTTGTTGGCTGACTCACAATTTACACCAATCCTAATTGCTAATGATGTTCATCATTCTTTCTCCTCCAGTAACCTATGGGTTGTATACTGCCCAGGATACAGACAAAGCTCTTATCTCCTCCTACACAGACAATCTGACTGCCTATAGGTTAATCCCTTATAGAGGGTATTGTAAAGCAGTGAGAGTGACTAAAAATCTTCAGGACTTTCTTGCCATCTTGTGCAGATACATCTCTGATACTTCTCTGGTGCAGGAGTCAGCCAAGACTTCTAACAGATAAGACCCCTTTTAGGGACAACTTCCACACATATGGATTAATTTTTTTAATATTTTTTATTGATTTCTTAGATTTTTCTGGTAAATACTGATATATACTTTAAATAATACCAGCTTTTCAGGCACATTGGTACATGTTCCACGAAAAGCTGTCTGGAGATTTTTTGATTAGTTTTATATTTCACTGGTGTTGAATATTTGAGATTACTATTGTAGTTTTGGTTGTGCAATTATGTCACTTAATTTGAGGGAATTATATGAAGTCAATTATTCCATTGGAAAAGCAGCTTGTGGTGATCTGATGGTTAAAGAGAAGAACCTGATGAGAATGGTGGTAATTCAAAGAGTGAACTGTCTGGTTTGATTCAGCTTTTGACCGAGGCAACAAAGAAAATGTCCGTGGTCTCTGAAGAAGGGAACAGTGAACGGAATGGCCATGAGGTAATTTTCAGCAGTATTTTGACACAGAATGGTGGCAAATGAGTTTCAGAAGATGGACAAGTAAGAAATTGATATTTTAAGATGGCTGAACTATGGGAAGCAAGTGGCGATATAAATGTTAATGGGCAAGATAAAATGGACAATGCAGTGGATTTTTTGGCTTGGTTCCAGAAGCTGTATTCATTTAAGGCTGCTAAGGCTAATGCAGTGAGACTATGTTTGATTGATAAAATTAGGAAGTTTGAGAAGCTGCTGTTGCAAAACAGAGGTCTGCAATTGGACAATACATTTTTGAGGAATGTATTATGGTCAGAAGATTCAGTAAGGGATTAAGGTATGGAAATACCTGAACAGAATTGAACTAAGGTCTGTGTTTCATCTTGAACTGCTTGAGTTACTTGATAAGACTGGACTAGACTTTATAAGATGTTTAATCAAGGACAGTAATATAAAACTGAAAATAATCATGGATGAAATTGGTACTGTACAGAATGAAATAGTAAATGTTTTGTTGTCTGAATTAAATGAAACGGAATATCAACAAGTTTTTTAGAAAACAGATATGCATTGTGATCAGACTGTAGTATAAGAAGAGAAAACAGTTTGTTCATGATAAAATGGCTTATGATAGAAGGACAACCTACCCTTTGCCCCAGAAAAAAGGAGTTAAGGAACTCTAAGAAAGGAGAGGGTAATGAAGTTAGTAAGCCAAACTACAAAATCATGAATAAAAATGTTATGGATAATGATAATATTGACAATTACCAGGATAACAGCAATACTTTTTTCTACCAGTACCACAGAAGTTTCCCCCTTTACCACATAGGTCCCCTTGTTTACAAAACAGGAAAATGAGAGAGGAGGAGAGCGATAAACAAGATTTGGGAAGGGGGATTATTATCAGAATGGGAGAGGGAGAGGAAGTATGGTTTAAAAATGACTGAAATTTATGCTATTATTCAAGAACACAAAGGTATTAAAGTTTCTAACTATAGTAGTGCACAGCTGACTAATATCCATTTTGAAATTAAAAAAAAAGGATTTACTTTTGTACCATCATCTAATTTTAATTTGGTAGATGTAATTCTGGAGTTAAAATATTTTCAGGGAAGTAGAATCTTAAATTATTACATGTAAGTGAAGAGAGAGAAAAAGATTGGGTAAGGAGGTCCAGTACTTTCAACTCTCCCCTGGTATCACCAGTATTCACTTTTAAAATATGTGTGAAAGAGAGTTAAGGGATATGTATGAGAAAGGAAAGAAGTGACAATAGAATACATATTGCAATTTGACATGAGAACAAAAGAAGATGTTGGATAATATGGCACAAGACAGAACAATTAGGAATATTAAGCTGGAGAAAGGTGAAGGGGTTTTAATAATGAATGCTGCTGACTACAGTACAAAAATGTATCCGTATTTGAAAGATCATACATATTTTGAAATAAGTTCTAAAAAGGAAGTTAATAATTCTATGCTAAAGTAGATAGTTGGCTATACCATATTATGACTGAAGAAAGATTGTCCACAGGTATGATAAATTACTTACTGATGAAAACACCTTAAATTAATTTAATAAATTTTTGGTATTCCTAAAATCTAGAAAACAATTACTGGACCTTTCATTAATGCCCATTGTGGCCTCAGGTGGATTGAAGACAGAACCATTAGCTAAGTTTCTGGATAAATTATTAAAGAGTTTTTTTCTGACAATAACATGTGTTGACAGACTCTTAGCATAGTTTATACGAACTATCTAAAGTACATTATAATGTTATTATTTTCATCACCACTGATATGAAAGTTTTATTCATGACGATTTGGGTCTATGTCAGTTTACTAAAAAAAAGCGCATTGTCAAAATCCATATGATTGAGACCATATGGCTGACAATGCAATTAATCTAAAAACTGATATAAATCCATACAACACCCACTAACTGCACAAACCAAGTTCTTGCAGGGGAGGCAAGCACCCCTGTACCCCCCAATTATTTATACCAACTCTAAGATCATAGTACAATGGGAAAAATTGCAAATTGCCTTATTCCTACTATACCACAATCTCAGTCAGTACAGTTTGATGACCCACATTTGACCATATGGGTTTTGACAATCTGGTCCTTCAATCAATTGACACAGACCCAGTAATTCCACATGATTTAAGAATAGATTAGCATCAAGAAAAAAATAGTAATGGGTATATCATTGAAACAGCAGGAAATTAAATACATTTTTAGTAGAATTTATGTAAATTATATTTAACAATAATTTTGTATTTTTCAAAGAATATTATTACAAATAAACACAGCTTGGTATGGGGTAGCAATTGCTCCTCTTTTTGCTAATATTTTATGGTATTGGGAGCACAATGGGCCGGATTCACGAAGGCTTGCACGGAGTCTAAGAGTAGAGTAAGACTTCATGCAGCCAACATGTCCGCCGAGCGATCCAGGAACAGCCGGTAGGGGCGTGCAACAGAGCTCCTAAAATGAGTCTTACATGAACAGGGCTTGGATATGCAAATTACTTCAATTGCAGGTGAAAGTTATGCAAATGAGGTAAATTTGTGATCCAGGAAACCCGAACCTGTCCGAGTAAGAGTAGTGTTATTTGCAGAAACGTACTCAGTTGACAACTGAGTACGGTTCTGCAAATAGCAAAACGGAGCCATGACAGCACCAAATAAAGGTTGCATCCAGTTGAGGAAGCATGCCAATGGCTAAATATACGGCCATTGGCAATGTTCACTGATGCAAAATAAAAATAAAAGTATTTTTTTTTTTTATCCCGATCGCCAAAGTTTAAGCATAGTGCAGCACCGTGCAAACGAGCTGCTCTCTAAAAACCAGAAAACCAATAATTAAAATCCACAAATGTGGATTTTATTGTAATTTTCAATTTACAATGCAAGGGAATGGCAGGCTGAAGACAACATGGCTACCGAACAGAGGTTGCTAAAGGGGGAAGCTCAGTCTAAGAGACGTAACCAAGCATTAGTAGGCAATCCTATGCAAATGAGGGTAAGGATAGTGAATCCCAAGTTTACATAGCAAATGAGCACAGTCAATGGAGTGTAGGAGTAGGATAAAGGGAGTATTAGAGTAGAAGATAGGTGACATCATGAGAGGGGTATGTATGAAAGAAGTGAAGCTCATTGGAGCAGAGTGGCATGTGTTTGCTGTCAGTTACTCATCACTGGAAGAGGTGTGTCAACAGGTACCCTAGCTAAATGCAAGAAATTGAAGGTGCATGCCATGGATAACACGAAAGTTTCTTGTAGAAGTGCTTGCAATGTGTTTGTGCACGGGTGCACGCTTGTATATCCGAATAGGACTGTGTGCGTGCGTGTGTGCCTGTGTGAGCGTTTAAGCCGGAGTAAGCATGTCTAAGGTTGTTTAAAGTTGTGTAAGCGTATTTGCACATGTGTGCACGCGTGTTAGCAAGAATAAGCAAGTGTTAGTCTGTGTAAGCATGTGTGCGTGCATTTGAGCTGGTGTCTGCGTGTTTGCGCTTGTGTGCGCGGCGCTGCCCCCCTGAGGAAACAGAAAGGGAAAAGGAAGCACAACAAATAGTAGGAAGTTAACCAGGAAGTACTAGCAGAGCTAGCAGGTGAAAACAATCAGAGTCAGGCAATTATACAGGCAGTACACTAGCCCAGCCTAGACCAGCACTTAAAACTCTGCAAACAACATTCCAGTATGTTTCTCTCAGAGACACTGCAACACTGCAGTAAGCTAGTAGAAGTGAAAACTGAAAAAGCTTTACTGACACAAAGAAATGTTAGGGGCTGCCATTGCTGTTATAAGGCGACATATGCAACAAGCTGAGGGTGGTGACAATGCGAATGTGCTGGACAACCCACAGTGAGGAGACGGAGAAGAGTGTACAGGCCCAGGGTAACCTATCAGGGGCTACATGAGCTGGAGATAGTGGAGCCCTATAGAGTGGACGAGACCTCATGCAGCAAATTGTTGAGCTGTGCAGGCCACACCTCACACACAGAACCAACAGAGGGGAACCCATCCCAGTGGAAACCAAGGTATGTGTTGGCCTAAGAATATTAGCAACAGGTACCTTCCAGAGACCAACTGGTGATATGATGGGGATATCACAGGCATCAGTATCCAGGGTACTGCACCAGTTCCTGGATGCCATGTCAGCACATGTCGGTGATAATGTATATTTCCCCAATTCCCATGAGGTATTGGCCAGCAATATGTGTCTCTTCCAGCAAATAGCGGAATACCCTGAGGTAGTGGGTGCAATAGACTGCATGCACATATGCATCAAAGCACCAGCCGGTGAGCGGGGTAGGGTCTACTTTAACTGCAAGGGCTTCCCCTCCATCAACTGCCAGGTCATGTGTGATGCCCAGGGTATAATACTGAATGTGTGCGCTGGCTGCCCTGGAAGCTTCCATGATTCCCATATCTGGCATCTGACACAGCTGTACCAGACATTTGCCAATGGGGACATCCTTCACGGTCACCTAGTGGGTGATACTGGCTATGCACTGGAGCCATGGCTGATGACACCCATCAGAAATGCACACACACACCTGAACAGGAATGCCATAATGAGGCACACGCACAAACACGAAATGTAATCGAGCGTGTGTTTGGGCTGCTCAAGTCACGGTTCCAGTGCCTGGACACATCTGGTGGAGCCTTGCAGTACTCACCAACTACATGTACCCAAATTGTCATGGTATGTGCTATGCTACATAATATGATCCTGTGAAAACAGCTGCAGCAGGACCAGCATAGGCCCGGCCCAAACAGCCCCCCACCATTGCCAAGGCCATCACAGGCAGAGCGTGACTCGGAAGAGGAACAACCTGAGCCTGCCCCAGTAGGCAGAAGGAGGCATGCCCAGTATGCTTTGGCCTTGGCAAAGAGGCAACAAATAGCACATACACTGGCTCAGTAGGAACCCTTGAAATTATATCTCTCTCTGACATGCACATATAGTAAAAGGGATGCCTAACTTGACACTACCTGTTTTCAAACATGTATAGGGAGTGTAGTATGTGCATCTGACATAGGAAGCCCTGCAGCACCACCTGAGGCATGATTGCCATGTGTTAAGCAATATAAAGCAGTGCTAAACAGCTTTTACCACCATTCAGTATATGTAAACAAAATTGCACACACTAACTAGCACAACTGTGGTCAATGTTGAGCAATATTGTGCAACGTTCAGCAATGTTGGTTAACGTTGAGCAATGTTGGACAAGCTTGGTCTAAGTTGGGCATAGCTGAACAAAAGCCAACATGCTCATATTTGCTCTACTGGCCCTTAAGCAGTCTGGTCTGCTCAGTATGAACATATAAAGCAGTAACAGGCCTTAAATCCAGGATATTGTGCACTATAGTGATAGCACTGAACCACTAAACCATGACAGTATTTCATGGTCAGCCTGTATGAAGAAATGTTGATAAGTCTATGCAAAGTATCTCATGGAAACCCTGCAGGCACAGCATAATCCCTGTCCAGTTATGACACAAAGATGAGCCCTGCAGTAAGAATAGAACCTGATTTTCAACACACATATAGTATAAATGTTAATATTGGTCATGTTCACACACATCAACAAATGTAGTGGACCTCAGACAGCAACATACTGAAAGGTCACACTGGGCATGCTCACACACTTGAATAAATGAGACAAATGTCAGGCAACAAAACACTGAAAGGCCGAACTGGGCATGCTCACACACTTAGGCCATGTCTGAGTACAGCAGTGAGCCACACATATCCGGCAGTTGCATGTGTTAACACAGGAACCTCTCACTATTCAGCAATCCGCCCTGTGCACACAGTTATATGACAACAAACACATATATAATATAGTGGAACCCTGTCATAAGCAAATATGTTCTGCAGATACTTAGGTTATTCATAGAAAGTGAGAAAGCAAGAAGATAAAAAACCTGCAATCAGTATCATCAATAAACAATGTGCATCCTGAACATTATCATAGATTCAGATGTTGATACTAGGCTATCTGCCCTAGGGTATGTATAAGCCTAGCCAGAGTGTGTTTGGTTTTCAAAACCCTGTTAGATTAGTAGACTGTGCCTGTGAATAGTAGGTCACACAAGATAGCCCATTTATGTTTAGTCTATTGTGCCTCTGTCTAGTAAGGACCCAGAAGATATCCCAGGATAAACATACGATCACTCATCCACTTGTCAAGATGTCTCCTGTAGGTGGTCAGTGGGGGTCTCTGCCTATCTGGGAGTGGGATTTCATTCCAGAGTGAGTGGAGCCTCTGGGATAAGAATCTGTCCCTCCAGCATGTCCTATTAATATCTGTGCTGAAGTTTACGTCCCTGGAGCGTGTAGCTCTAAGGGATTTGGACATCCTGAGGTGGAGCATGTCCATTAATTCTGGGTTGGACATGGCTTTAAACAACAGGCACAGATCGCATCCGAGTAGGCTGTAAGCGACTGAGTAGAGCTGGAGTTACTTTAGCCGAACTGCGCAGGGCATCTGTGTGAGTCCCTAGATCTACTTGTTGAGGTACTTTTGTGGCCATTACAGTTGCTGCAGGTGTCGGGTAAGGTACATCCCAAATGGGGCATTGCATCAAAGCATGGGCTTGATGAGTATAGGGGCACAATGACCTCACTTGATCTAGATGTGAAACCTTATGGGATAAGGTGGGCTATATAGAAGGTCTGTCTAACCACTTTGGCAACGTGATTGTCAAAGGTGAGAGTACTAACTACTCATGTCCCCAAATCCTTAATAACTCCTACCGTACGTAATGGATTACTACCTATGTGGTAATGTGTGGGCACGTTGTTATTCCCAAAGGGGATGACTATGCATCTAATGGCATTTAGCTGTAGACCATGGCTCTGGCACCAGTCATCCACCTATGTGAGACCCTTTTTGAGGATGCTTGTGCCAGCTGGAGAGTTGATTATGGCACCCAGTTTGCAGTCATCTGAGAACATGTTCAGCCGTATTCCTCCTGTGTTAGCCTGTACGTCAGAGAAACATACACTGAACAAGAGAGGTCCCAGGACTGAGCCTTGTGGGATGCCACATGTAACTGGTGTATAGTCAGACATTGCACCTGCAATACTGACCATGTGGGTGCTATCCCTGATCCAGTTAGCAATCCATCTTGTGACATATGTGTCGATATTGAAGCTGGTGAGCTTATGTATAATGCCTGAGTGGGGTATTGTGTTGAAGGGTTTTACGAGGTCCATGTAGGCTGTGTGGACAACCTTCCCTACATCTATGGACCTGGTAACTGTTTAAAGAAGTTGAACAGGTTCAAGAGGCAAGATCTGACCACAACAAAGCTGAATTGTGTAGGATCCAGTGTCTGTAGGCTCCTGATGTCTATGTTTATGAGTTCCATGATGATATGCTCCATAGCTTTGCAGACCAGGCTAGTTAGGCTTATAGGGCGATATTGCTGGGGTCCATTGTGGCACCACCTCTGTGGAGCAGGACCACTGTTGCTGTATGCCATTCCTTGGGTACATATCCTGTAGTAACTCTGGTATTGAACAGTGATATAATGTGAGGGTTACATTCATCATGAAGCTCGTGTAAGACGCAGGCCGGGACACTGTCCAGTCCCATTGATGCTGTGTTGTCTGCTTTGGCAAGGGCAGCACTCACCTGTTCATTTGTGATGTCAGGAAGGCTACACTCTGTTGGGATGGACATTTGCTCTTTAGGGGGGATGGGGGGAAAGACATCTGCACTGAACTTGTTTGACAGGATGTTGGCAATGTCTGTGGGTTCAGGGTATGTTTAGTCAGTATGCAGTAACTCACAGCATATCTGTGAGTTTCCACCCAGATTCCGGACATAACTAAAGAAGGCCTTGTGATTGTCCTTAGTGTCTGGTGCAATTTTCTATTAGAAGTGGGCCTTAGATGAATTCATGAGTGATCGTAGCGTTTTGCTAGTACTTATCAGAGATGCCTTCCCTTTTTGGGATTGTACTCTATCATGTATTAACCTCCTCCTTTTGTTGTATAGCTTATTAATGGCCAGGGTCCACCAGACAGGTCCCCTGCCTTTGGAGGAGTGAGTCTTGTTGTTATTTGGGATAGCACGATCCATGCATTCCAGTAGGTGTCCATAGAATGCGTTTGTAAAGGATTCAGCGGTCTGAGCCGTATTTACCACTGTCCCAGGGTCTTTGAAGGATACCACCTTGGTTTGGAGAAGTGCGACGTTTGCTTTTGAGAAGTTCTTCACTGAGATTACCTAGGATGGGGGTGGGGACAGGATATGGATGTCCAGTGAGATAAATGAATGGTCTGACCTTACCAATGAGGGGTATACCTCTGGTGTGGAACATAGAGTCCCCATGTTGGTGATGATCAGTTCCAATATGTTTTTCCTTCTTGTGGGTGTGGTGACCAGTTGTGCCATAGCATTTAAGTATAGAAATACTAGCAACTGTTGGGCGAGGGTGTTGGGGCTTGAGTTGTATTCCCAGTCAATGTTTGGGTAGTTGAAGTCACCCAATATAATGGTGTTTGGGGAGACCTTCATATTCTCCAGTGTTCCCAGGAAAGCCGAGTGGGGTTCCTGAGTTTGGGAGGGTGGTCTGTAGCAGGCTACAAACTGAAAGGCAGATTTGCCCACTGTTAGTTGCACATGTATGGTTTCTGATGCTTCGTGCAGTGCTACTAACCTGGAGGTGTGTGTATCTGTGATGTATATGGATACTCCCCCTATTTTTGTTGGCCGGTCCGAGTCTTGTGGCCAAAAAGCATGGTATGAAGTATAACCTGGTAGTGCTGGTGTGCTTTCAGGAGCCTGAACCAGGCGTCTGTTACTGCACAGATATCGACATTCTCCATACTGAGGAGAGTCCTGAGTGCATGCATTTTGAGGGTAAGACATCTGGTGTTGAGCAGCATTACCCTTAGTTTCTTTTACCTTGTAACATCTATGGAGGTGGGTTTGTCTTTTTAGCCTCACTTAAAAAAGGCACTATGGAGGTGGCAAGAGCCTTAGCCAGTATTTGAAATACCAGGGGTGACAGGTGCAAGCTGTCCATAGCGAAGCTACGTGGCATGTTGAGCATGTCATCCCAGGCTGACAGACACTGGATCCCCTTTGAATGACACCAATATGTTAGCCAACTGTTAAAAGTGATCAATTTGTCTGTATACTGTGACATCATTCTTGGTGAGGGTAAGATGCTACACAAGGTCAGGGTCATACTGGCCTGGGCTACATGATCAGAGAGCTCCTCTATGTCTCTTGTCATGTAGTCCAGCGAGGAACGTATGAGATTATTCACACCAGCATGGACAATGATGGAGCCATTTCTGTACTTGCTTTGGAGTGACCTGAGTGCATGTGTTATGTGGCGGATCCTGGCACCCGACAGACAGCTCAAAATGACCATCTCCTTGTTCAGCCTGGTGAGTGGGACGTCAGTGTGTCTGGCAATAAGTGTCACCTATTACAAGTGTATTAGGTGTGTTGTTTAGCCCTAAGGGCAGTGACTGTGTGGCACACTGACTTTGTGAACTATGTGATATGTGGGTATTGTTGTGGGGTAGCAGTTGTTTGTGTGTCTGCTTTGGAGGTCTCTACTGCTTAGGCAGAGTTTATTTAGAGCCTCTGAGTATGTTTTTGTGTGGTAATGTAGTTTGATTGCTGTCGCTATAGGTCTGTGTGAGACTGGATTTGTGGTGTGTCTGGTTACCTTCACCTGATAGACTGTGCCAGTCATGGATCGAGAGAGCTCAGCATCCTGTATGCCTATATAGTTGCATCTCTCACATATATCTGAGTTTGTTGGGAGGAGGAGAGGGTTGTCTGTGTACATAAGGCAGTTGTAACATTGCGTCAAAATTCCAATATTCACCAGCTTGACTGGAGAGTACACACAAAACCAACCTTTGGACATGCCAGGATATTATGATGACATACTCTGTTGACTGATCACAAAGGATCAGAAGGGTGTTAAGTGTGTAAAAGAGTATAACAGGGGTTTAGTGCTCAGGTTTGTCGGTGTTTTGGAAAGATTATCTGTGAAGGAGTCCAGACTGAACCATCACACCTCCTTCAGCTATGTCAGAAATAGCAATGTACACTCATATATGTCCTGCGTCAGGGCCAGCTGTAAATGACTGACAATGCCAACATCCTGTCAGACAGACCCATACATACATACCCACCTCCCACTGACAAAAGGCTCTATCATCATACCAGGAGATATCACATGTAGAATGGGTAAACAGCTCCCCCCAAAGCCGAAAGCATGGCATCAATTGGATTACATTGTTTCCCTGTATGTGTCATGAGTGAACTACAGAACAAACAGACCCTGCACCTGAACAGTCTGTTGAGCCTCATCCTCTCTATAGGATCTGAAACCATTGAATGTGTTACAGCAACATATGGCACTCCCCAAAAGTGTTGGTGCACAACAGGCCATGGGAAGTACAGTCCAATAAGCCTATGAAGTCTGATCTGCAAGGCCATGGAGTCCATCATGATTAAAGTCATAAGCAGAGCTATTGGAAGCTGACAAACGCACAACCCTACCAACTGTGGTATGTTCTTGGGAGGATCATGGTTCCCAAACCTGCTAGACTGTTTGCAAGGCAGCCATCCAGGACATACATCACTGAACGGAGCTACACACGTCCCACATAGACTTTGAATAGCCCTTTATCAACATCCCAGACACATGTCGCAGCCACAAAATCAACAATATGTGCATAAATATGTATTGTCATATGAAAGAATGGCAATTTGTTCACAGATAGATCACACAAGCTAAGAATTGTGGAGTCCTGTTCAAGCTGTTAACACCTGCTGACCCACATGGTTCATTCCTGGGATTGCATAAAACAAAGTGTACATACATTACCATGTCCAGTCTGATGATGATTTGTTCACAGATAGATCACACAAGCTAAGAATTGTGGAGTCCTGTTCAAGCTGTTAACACCTGCTGACCCACATGGTTCATTCCTGGGATTGCATAAAACAAAGTGTACATACATTACCATGTTCAGCCTGATGATGTCAGCATCCTACAAATATAGCAGGAGAAAAGAAACTACCCAATCAAGCATATAGCATGTTGTGTTAATGCATATCTCTCTAGTATCATAACATAGTTAGGTAGGGGTTTGAATCCTGTGATTGCTGCCTCTGTGTGGGGTGTGTATGTGTGCAATTTCCTTTGAGAGGATTCCCTTTTTGGAGACTGGGAAAACACATTAAAAGAGGTACATTCCTCTTTGGAAAGTCTGATGATGTCAGTATCCCACAAACACAGCAGTGGAAATAAAAACTCCCAATAAAGCATGTAGTGTGTCGTGTTAATGCATATTTCCCTAGTATCCTAACATAGTTAGATAGGGGTTTGAATCCTGCAATTGCTGAGTGTGGGTGTGTCTGTGTGACTTCCTTTGAGAGGAATGCCCTTTTTGGAGACTAGGGAAACACCTTAAAAGAGGTTTATTCCTCTTTGGCAAGTCTGATGATGTCAGCATCCTACAAATATAGCAGTGGAAATGAAAACCCCAGTTAAGCATATAGCGTGTTGTGTTAATGCATGTCTCTGGTGTCATAACATAGTTAGGTAGGGATTTGAATTCTGCAATTACTGGGGGTGTGTATGTGTCTGTGTGACTTCCTTTGAGAGGAATGCCCTTTTTGGAGACTATGGAAACACCTTAAACGAGGTTTATTCCTCTTTGGCAAGTCTGATGATGTCAGCATCCTACAAATATAGCAGTGGAAATAAAAACCCCAGTAAAGCATATAGCACATAGTTTTAATATGTATGTCTCTAGTGTCATAACATAGTTAGATAGGGGCTTGAATCTTGCAATTGCTGAGTGTGTGTGTCTGTGTGACTTCCTTTGAGAGAAATGCTCTTTTTGAAGACTAGGGAAACACCTTAAAAGAGGTGTATTCCTCTTTGGCAAGTCTGATGATGGCAGCATCCTACAAATATAGCAGTGGAAATCAAAAGCCCAGTAAAGCATATAGCATGTCATGTTAATGTGTATGTCTCTAGTGTCTTAACGTAGTTAGATAGGGGTTTGAATCCTGCAATTGCTATGTGTGTGGGGGTGTGTATGAGTCTGTATGCTTTCCTTTGAGATAAATGCGCTTTTTGGAGACTAGGGAAACACCTTACAAGAGGTGCATTCCTCTTTGGCAAGTCTGATGATGGCAGCATCCTACAAATATAGCAGTGGAAATAACCCCCCCCAGGAAAGCATATAGTGCATCGTGTTAATGCGTACGTCTTTAGTGTCATAGCATAGTTAGGTAGGGTTTGAATCCTGCAATTGCTGAGTGTACGTGTGTGATGCTGTTGGTCAATGCAGTGTGGGTTTTGCTTTTACTATGGTATGACATATCAGGATTAAAACAGTATGTGCATTGCACACATCAGGTATCTGTGTGGCAAATAAATATATGTACATGTGACCTCAATTAGTACATAGGTGTGAAGCCTGCATACTACATGAATACATTTGTTACCTTTGACAGATTGTGCCGCTGCTTCTCAGATCATAGGTCACATATGTATGTATGTGACAAGGCTGGCCACTGTAGTGATCTGTAGCCAAGGTCATCTGTGTCACACACACCCATGACAGTTTCTATAGTCTAGTGTGACTGAGGGTACATGCCTGGGGTATATGCCAGACATGTTCATACACAACAAAGTCTGGCAATAATGGACAGTCATTATAGGTGTGCAACAGCCTTGTGGATATGCATACAGGCCCCTAATTTCTTATGTGATACACCGAAGGACCTCACAATACCTTTGGATATGTGGATACCAAAGGACAGATGACATAACACTTGGCTGTATGTACACATTGGTACCTGACATACATGTTGGGGGCTACCACCTATGTGGTACTGTTGGGATAGTATGTATAGTAAATGTGGATGACTATGCTATAGTTGGCTTAGAGCTATACACCATGTGTTGGACAACAGGTATCTGTCTGTATGATACCCTTGTGTAGGATATGTGTCCCATCCAGAGAATGCATTGTAGGCCAATGCATGCATTTCCAGATGTGGATGGAAATATCCCTAGTGTGTTTGCATGTACCTAAGAGGGCTATATGCCAAACAGGTGTGGTCCCAGGAACGGGTGGCGGTCAATACCACTGGTTACTGTTATAGTATAGTACCGGAAGGATCCAACTGTTACTGAGTTCTCTACATCTGTGTGTCAGTTGTCAGGACATCATCTAATGACTGGTTATAGTCAGGCTGTTGAGGTTGTGTATACTACCAGAATGCAAAACATTGACAGATAGTAACAGTATCACCCACAGCATAGAGTCAAACCATGTCATACACACATGTGTACCCATGTTAGAACATATATGTAGTAGAATGCATACTGGCCACCAAGAGATACTATGAGATGTTAACACTGTGTAATACAGGGTATGTCACACTTCCCATGTGTCCACTATGCACGTACATGCAGACAATGCACCCCCACCATGTTCACAGATGTACACCTGCTAATCTGTGCTGCACACATCACACACGTACTGTCCACTCACTAACACATGCTGGCAACACTATACACTTCAGCCAAGTGGCACATGGGCGGACAATACATACTCAGACTTAACACTGGTGTAAACAATACTACACTGACAATCATAGCTTTGATGCATCATGCCTGCTCAGATATACCTACAAGGATATCAATACACTTTCCTGTTGACAACATGCTAACATTGCTACACTGCTATAATGTCACCCTGTCCGTCAGCACCATGTTAGCCTGTTCCTGCATCAATGCTACAGATGACAGGAGGTGGCACAGGTTTCATCATATGCACAGGGTGTGTTGTTGGTTTGCCAGACCCCAACATTGACCCATCCGATCGACATGTATGTGTGTGTGTGTGTGTGTGTGTGTGTGTGTGTGTGTGTGTGTGTGTGTGTGTGTGTGTGTGTGTGTGTGTGTGTGTGTGTGTGTGTGTGTGAGGGACAACAGTACAGCATGGGCCAATGTTGATGTAATGTGTGTGTGTATATGTGTGAGCCCTAGGTGTTTGGTTTATGTGTGTGTGTCTGCATGCACACAGCTCCACCATGTGACTGCCATATATGGAAGGTTGTGGGACAGCCACAGACTGTACCTGCCAGGCTGTACAGATCATTGTCTCTGGGCACAGACACGGTACCTGTGCCTGGTAGGGGTGCTGTGGACAGTATCGGGTACCAAGCCTGACTAGGTACTATCATCAGAGGCAGAGGTATGTCGACTTGACCCATGTTCCTGCTGGGACTGGCCAGAGCCACGTGCACATGGTCTACCAGGACAGTCAATTGACAGGCCAGCCCCAGCAATGGCTGGTACATTGCTGGGGCTGGTACTGCCACTACGGGAGTGGCTGTGATCTGTGGGTCATCCGCGATGACTGCCAGCCATTGATGTTGCTGGCATACATCCGCGTCAACGTCTCAACCATCCCGCATGGTCCTGGCTCATGGAAAACACATTGTGGAGGGCATCTAATGTCTCCCCCCAACGTCTATCAATGACCTTGGTGTAATTACGGATGGCACCAGCAAGGTCATGGATACTGTCATTGACAGTGGTGTAATGGGCCCTCTGTGCCCTTAGTCCCTGTCTGGTGTACCATTCCATACGTGCCTGTGTCTGCATTAAAGCCCAGAACATGCTTGAGGTTGTAAGACCTGTGGGGGCATGTCTACCAGGGGCATTATGACCAGCGGTGCTCCCACAACAACCCCTGGACATCCACCTATGTGGTACCATTCCAGGAATCTGGGTATGGCTGCTGTGAGGGGAAGTATGTGCCATGGATACCACACTATCCTGGTCAATGCCAACTGTATGCTGTCCCTCGGCTAAGGCCATTGGTGATGAGGGATGTATTGGCAGTGTGAGTGTGAGTGTGTGCATAGATGGGGTGGAAAGCGGTGTACTGTCGATTGGCGGACCAACGACAGACCCTGTCAAAACTGCCTGTGCCACAATACATGTATCATCATCTCCACAATTTGTAGCAGTGACTTCAGGTTCCCTGCTGCATTCAGACAACCCAACCTCAGCACCTGTGAGAGGAAGACAGTAAACACACTTTACAATCTGTACATGATGTTATCACACATGCACACATGAACACATGAACACATGAGCACATGCACACATGCACACATGAGCACATGCACACATGCACACATTAACATATGAACACATGCACACATGCTCACATGCTCATATGCACACATGCACACATGTACACATGCTCACATGCACACATGCACACATGAACACATGAGCACATGCACACATGCACACATGCACACATGAACACATGAACACATGAACACATGAACACATGCACACATGCTCACATGCACACATGCACACAAATACACTCCTCACTACAGCAGATACACACACACACCAGCAATCCAACACATACTCAATAGTGGTTGAAGGTGGGTGACAGTATCACAAGGCAAACAGTCACCTCATACGTGTCAGCATGCAGAATATGTGTTGCTCAAGGCCATACAGAGCGAGTGTAGACAGCCCTAGTTAATAACAGTATACATGGCTTTGATGCATGTGTGTAGTTGTTCAGTGATTAGCTAAACCCTGGAACACAATGTGTACAAGGACACAACATTGCTGTGCAAGTATTATAAGCTCTGCAATGTCCTATGCACCATCACTAACAGGTATACATACCATGGCTGCTTGTGTTATCTGTGTGTCACATAGATTTCCATGTCTGATTACAGTATCTGTGTCTGTAGCAGATAATAGTGGGCACAGGTGTAGCACATGCATGCTATGTACACACATGGGATGAGTGGTGCATGTATACATGATGGAATACCAATGCTCGACATGGCCATTGTACAGTGGTTATGGTGAGTGTGGGACATATTGCAGATATGTCAGTGCCAGCCATGACATGGCATGCTACATGACTGCAACATTAAACACCACACATACCCAATGTCTCTTTGCACAGAATGGCGACTGCTATGCATATTGTGTATAGTTGCATATGTTTGCACACACACAACATGCTATGCATATTGTGTATAGGTGCATATGTTTGCACACACACAACATTGAGGTGTAAAGCAATGACTGCTATGTGTAGTACTGTGGTCACTGTAACTGGATGGGGTGTAGTACCATGAGCCATCATCATCATGCATCATGTGGTCAATCAAGGCTACTAATGTGTGACAGACCACCGCCTAGCATGCTGTACCTGAACTGCAGTGCCATGGCTACGTTCACAATTACACAGCCACTTTGTACATGGGTGCATGAGGTACCCAGTAGGGAGCATTGCCTAACATGCCTGTGTTATGTGTTGAAGAGTGTTGCACAGCCCCATGATAGGCCTCTACCCCTCAGGTATATCAGGTGTGCTGTGTGGATGACATGTGGGATACTGAAGTGTGACCTTACATCGGGTGTGTGGTTATGCCATGTGTAGCATGTTGATTTATACTGCGTATGACAAACGTGTTATGTTGTGTACAGCTGTATCAACTATGCCTATTCAATGTGCAGTACAGTGTTGCCACAAGTGTGTCTGATGCTCTTTGTATTGCATGTGATTGAGGCAGCTACTGACATTACTGAGATGTGCAACATCTTACAGCAAACATGCAGAGCATGCATTATGCATAGGTGTGTTACGTGTACATGGCCTACACCTCACCTATGACATGCACATTTCATTACCAATATTGAAGTTATAACACACTCACCAGCATGGATCATCTGCCCTGCTGTCACACCAGAGGGACCTACAAGAATATGAGACAGTTCGTCAGTGGCCACAACTTTGGCATTGCTACTGTGGGTTCGCTAAACTACAGTAGAACAACAGTCGACAGTCACAGGTGTACAGATAATATTCCAAATATCAGTATTGCACAACTGCTAAACACACAGTACACATCTCACATATGCATAATCTAACAATACAGATAACAGTAGTGTACAGATAGGGCATGTTACCTGCATGCTCCATGTCAACATGCTGGGTGGCTCCGGCCTCCATGATGACACATGTCTGTTGCAGTTGCTGTTGTTGGCCAGCAGCCACCATGCTTAGGAGCAGCTCCTCCACTCTGGTGAGGGGGGGATGAATGGCCACCCCACCACCTGTGGCAAGCTGTTGTCTATGGATATCAGACGCACGATGCCAGACATGTCTAAATAAATCACTGCAGTGATGGCGTACCTGCTCATATGTCCGGTTATGCATGCCTATGTCATTTACCCAACGAACAAGATCTTGCCACAGTGCAGTCCACTCATGCTGGTGCTGGCTGCTTCTGGAAAACAGCAGGGAGTAGTGCTGCACCAGGCTGTGGTGGATTTCCTGTCCCTCCACTGCTGTGTAACAGGGATTACGTTGGTGGGCCATTGCCCTGAAAGAGAAATAAACAATATGTGTGAGTGAGTCCTGTGGCACACTTTACAACCTTAACTACAGATATCACTTAACTGCCATATATAGCATCCATTTGTCTGTCAGAGGATACACACGTTCAATACCACATATTGGTGCTCAGGCCACAACTGACTGACAGTGCCTGGTACACTCTGTATATCAAACCACTATACACCAGTACCTGGCACACTGTTTGTAACACAGTGCACAATCTCACGGCAGGGGTATATATCAAGCTAATGTATGAAGAAAGATGTCATCCATTGCAATAAATGTAAAGTACAGTTACAGTATTACCAGTAAACCACCCTAGTCGTTGATGCCATACCCCTGCCTAACATATGTGCACAGTTGTTAATATAGGTGGCATACTGCTGTAACAGAGTATATATGTTGCTAGATACACACGTATACCCTGTAACACACATATGATTACGGACATGGTACAGGCATAAGTACACACACATCAGACAAACATACAACTCACCAATGTATGCCAACCCAGATGAGCTTTACCTGTGTACCATACAGTACTGTGTGCCACTACTTACAAAACCTTATGCCTGAGGTATGTAATCTGTGCAGACTACAGAAAACACACAAGACAGTGTTTCCAAGCAATGTGAACATACACCATACTGTGCTGTTTAGGCCTACAGCTTCAGTTAGTACTACAGTTCATATGGGAGTTGGATTCACCAGCAGTACCACTCACTAAGCATACATGTATTGCTTTAGCCTACAATGGGACACCGCAGTCATCGACAAGGAACTACGTCACAACGTATGCCATACTACTATGTCTGCCTAGCAATAACATACACATCTTTTGCTGGCCTCACAGCTAGGACACAAACTACCATGTCACAAACAAATTCACACTAAGCTATCACACCTTTACAGACCTTGCACACATTCAGCATTACACTCATTCAACCTCACATAGCCGGTATGTGTGTGCATCGTGTTATAGGTAGGTAATACGCTATTGGCACTAGGGCCTACAGCAGCCTAGCCATATGCTACCCTGGCCTTTGACACACATGCAATTTAATTTCACTTGCCCCTGTCAACCAAAACCACAAAGGTGATTTCTGGGGTGTATTACCTATCTCCCAAACAATCATCAGGGGTATTTATGACAACTGCTAATGAGGAGCCTTGTTTGCTAGTGCTAGGTGGTTTATTCCAGAGTATGGCATATCTCTGAGATAGGAACCTATCCCTTCAGCATGTGCTGTTTAGTGAGCTGATGAGGTTTAGGGCCCTAGAGCGTGTAGCCCAGAGGGATTGTGATATGTTGACATGGTGGTTGTCCAACAGCTATGGGTGTGACATACCTCTGTATGTCTGGCAGAGGTCACCTCTGTGTGGGCGGTATGCAACACAGTCTAGCTGTGGTTTTGTGAGTCAGTCTGCATAAGGCATCTGTTTGAGGCCAGTATTACTCTTTGTGAGGTATGTCTGTGGCCTTTCCACTTGCTGTAGTTGTCATGTGAGGTACATACCACACGGGGCATTGTGATGAGTAGAGGGGAACACTGACCTATATTTCCCTAGATGACACACCTTTTGTGATGACACGTACCACATAGACAGATTACAAGACTAGTGTGGTGCTGTGATTATCAAAGGGAAGGCTACTGTCCACCTGTGTCCCATGTTCCCTTATCACACCTTCAGTGTTACGTAGATTTCCACCTATGTGGTAGTTAATAAGTACAGTGTTACAGTGTTTTGGAAAGGAGGGATGGCACACACTGGTTTTCAGTCCATGCCTTGGTCAACATGCACCTGTTGCGGTACATATGACCCCGTGTCTCTCTCTCTCTCTCTATATATATACATATATATGTATATATACATATATATATATATATATATATATATATATATATATATATATATGTATATATATATATATATATCTATATATATATATATATATATACATATATACATACATATATATATATATATATATATATATATATATATATATATATATATATATATATATATATACACACACATACATCTAAACATCTATTGCTGTACATATAGATGTACATATAGGCACATGTACAGTTCACCTTCCATGGTGAGGATATCAATTATGCGACAGTTGTGAGATATATAGTTATGTAATAATATTGCACAGTGTTGTGCAGAATGCATTTTGGTGTCCTCAGCCCATGTAGCTTTAGCAGGCCTCACTGGCTGTAACACAGCAGATCTGACAAATTAGTCCCACAGCGTTTGACCACCACATGACATATACCAGCACTGCATGCTGTTTTCTATGCCACACACTACAACCTACATAGATATATGCACATAACAAGCTTCAACAACATATATATATGTCCACCCTTCACTAACAGTTGCAGTATGTCCCTTGCCCTATGCACATGTGCAGATACATATAGATACGTACTGCTGCCACATATGGATGATTCACAGTGTGTAGAATACTCTTCAAGAACATCTACTACATGCCGCCAAATACATATGAGTTACATACCTTACCTTTGTATTTCTCTGCTCCGTGTGTTGTTACTGTTTTTTTTGTTTTGTTTTGTTTTTTGGGTTTTCTCTGTTTCTGTTTCTGTCTCTTTTCTCTGTGTCTCTGTCTGTGTCTCTGTCTCTCTCTCTCACTCGCTATCTTTCTCTTCCTGCAATGATATTATTGCATTTGTGGACAGCAGGTACAGCCTGCTTTTCTAGTTATCTGCACATGTGCATGTGACAGCCTCTGCACCAATTGGTGCCCACCATTTAGTAATTGCATGCAACCTGCTGTGTGATAATTGCAGTACTCACTGTGATTGCAGCCCACTGCTATAAAATGCTAGGTTAGGTAGGCATAGCCCTTTCAGCTTTCCAAGGTGGGGCCCATGCTTGTTTGCTCTGGATACCATTGTGTCAGTCAGAAGGTTGGTATATGTCTCATATCTGAAGCTAGGGTTGTAGCCAGTGATATGCATGTTGTATTCAAACCTGAATGTTGCTGCTTCCAGTACACACTTCTCAGTGTAGACTTTTACTCACCCCTCCAAATGCTAACACAGGATGCATGGGAGTATGTACTTTCTTTTTGAATTAGACAATTAACTGCCATACGAAAGTAGTTATTGCAATGTAGTCCTCTGGCACATGCACTGTTTGTGAACTGCTATACTGAAATTATTAAGTTACCCACTTCTGAACAGTTTGTGGTTTGTTTGTGTTGTCATTAGCACAGGCTGCTCAAGGCAACTGGACATATTTCAGTACTGAGTATGCCTACCTACACCCTTGGTTTTGCCTGAATACACAGATATGTAGTACTTTTGTGTAGGGGTGCAGAACTGCAAAGAGCATTATTTATTATTGTGTGATGTTTACCATGCTGAACGTACAGGGTTGCTGTGTACCTGTTAGTCTATCAAGGCAAGTAGTCTGTCTGCGTAGCTTCCACCTGTGGACATATCCAGATACTAGCCAGAGGTTAGCCTATTATTCTTTGTCTGTGCACCACACCAGTCTTTTCAGCACTGGACAATGGCATTGTCACAGTTGGTTGCTAGCAATACATGGCTACATCTTGTGATATTTCTGTGTTTTACTCCTACATAAGGGCATGCTTGTGGGACTCCTTCCAAAGCTATTTGCAGTGTGTAACAGCAGCAATGCTGATATGCCTGTGTGTTTCTGCCAGGCCTCAGATACTCTCAGATATATATTTGAACAGCCTCAGGGAAAGGTACATATAAGTAAGATACACCTGTAATATATTACAGACATATTTCAGTTGAGACTTCGAGGGAATCGGAGCATATGTATTACTACACCTTTTCTGATGTGCAAGCAGTGTCTATTCTCACTTATTGACATTATTCATTAAGTGTGATTCCCCACTTTTCTGCCTAATGTTAGTACTTTTCAGAGTGATTCAGAGGGGCACAGCTAACATTTGTTTATGAATCAGGGACATCCCTGTAAAGTAGTCACAGTTGGGAAGTCTGGCCTCTGCTCTATTCAACTATGCCAGTGTTTATTCTGGCCTGATACTGTATGGAGTTTGTAAGGTGCTACTGTAACATTATTCCCTGCTAGAATGGCTGGTTCTCTTTTCACAGTCATGTCATGCAATTCCACAACAACTGCTGGTAAAGACCCACAGAAGAAGATATGTGTTATGGCATTCCTATTTTCCCTTTAAATTCCCTCATTGTAATGCATGATGTATTTATTTCAGCACCAAGTTATTGTATATCTGATGTGGCTTAGTGGTACTTCATGCAGTTTACTATGTCCAAGGTCTGGGGTTCAAGACTGAGAGAGGTGTTTCATTTTGCTGCTGAGTAGAACAAGGGCCCTGACATAGAGTGACTAAGGCACTTTTAAGCAGTTGAAAGTGGGTTTGCGCGGGTTTGCATGATGCTTAGCGATGCTTAGCTAAGCGCACACTTGCTTAAATCCGCTTACTACTGCTTAAAAGTGCTTACTCCCGCTAACCCGAGCCAATTTCTTTGAAAGAAAAGAAAATGGTGAGATAGGAAAGTTGTGAAAAAGGGGGCACAAAGAGGGAAAGACAGTAGGAAAACAAGCTTGGGATGTGCAGGATGGGTGTAGGGAAGGTCCATAGTTGCCCATTTCTTTTACCAACAACAGCTGTGCATATGCAATAAATTTGGAGTAAAATTTGAAACCTTCCACCCCTGGGAGAGGGGTGAGGACAACAAAGTATGTTGTACTGCCAATTATAATTATCAGTTTACATGTCCAGCGGACATGTGTGCGAAATGGGCAGCTATGTATGGGGTGTAATTTTTTTGTGGGTACAGCTTGCCTTTTTTTTTTTTTCAGGTGAGAGTAGAAAGTGAGGTAGAGGAAGTAGGTATATTTGGGGAGGTAGGTTGGGGAGGTAAACAGACAAGACAAACAAGACACATACAGGGATGGTGTATGACACATGGGGTGGGTGAACACAATTGATGGGGATGGATGTTTGGAAATCGCAAGCCCATGAGCCCACAGATGGTAACATTGGAACTGAGATGCCCACCCATGGGCAGTCACCACTGTAAACAACAGCATTTCAAATTAGTTGTAACAGCATGCAGTAATATTCCCATTAACCCAACACACCAACACACCAAGGTTCCAACAGTTGAACAGCAAGCATAACACATGCATATATTGAACGACAGTGGACATTCCAACAGCATGCAAGGATGATTGGTAGAAACAGGCCACCATGATTGTGGTGTTTGAACAGGGCACATTCATCAAAGTGAATGCAGATATTTATAGAACAATAGGACATATGTCCCAACAAATGTTTGAGATTACACATACCCATTGAGGTGTGGAATTGCATGGTTTATGCACATACAGTAGGGTGTAGAAAGAAACCTCAGTATCTTATAAGTACTTTTAGTCTACACTACATTCCTAGTGACTGCAGGTGTATATCCCCTACATGTATTATTACGCTTGCCAACATGCATTAGGTTGTGTGATGGGTTTGGCTAGTTCATTATATACCTGACCTATATCTGACATACTAACTGTCCAGGATGCAGATGTTACTGCTACATATTTATTGATTTTTATTTATATTTCTGTATCTACATATCTGGATATGTTCACATGACATTTTCAGTTCAGTTTGTACAGAACCCTGCATTTCGTGCAGCACACTCACATTTTTGGGGAACAAATTAGCAAGCTACTCGTGTGCCAGGTTTACCTATGCAGGCCAGCCAGTAATTGACTGTTGAGGACTGCATATATGCCTCACAGCTACTATCACTTCCATCAACCACTTTAGATGGGACTGCCCAACTGTGGGTTGACAGCACTTATAAAAACAGTACTATTTGTATAATGCAAGGGTGCAACAACATTTCAAAGTAAGTGACACAGACACACTCCAGGTTTTATACCTTTATTAATTACATTACACACTTTTCCACAGGCTCTTTCCTTTATTTGATATTACAGTGCATATGGAAGACATATTCAAGACATATTATACCTTTATTAATTGGTTAGAACACTCTTTTTCAGGCTCGCTCACTTATTTTATATGACAGTACCTGCAGAGAGATTATTCCGGACATATTTTACCTTTCATAATGGGTTACTACACTCTTTTTCTGGCTCTATGACTTATTTTATATAACAGTACATGCAGAGGACTTATTCAGGGCATTTTATGGCTGTATTATTGGGCTACAACACTTTCTTTCAGGCTCTCTTACCTATTTTATATAACAATACATGCAGAATAATCACTAACCTGCCTGGTGGCACAGCCTTAGCAGCCTATCTGCATAGGCTTGCTGATTCACAGAACGGACACCTGCAGCTGTGATGTAAATGAACGGATATTGAGACATACCTATCCATTATACAGAATCAATTATCATTTCTTACATACTGCATTCCATGGCTACCTACTCAGTTGTGGGGCATCTTGCATCCCACGGGCCTCCTGTATCCATTGGTTCAGTAGGTCCTGCTTCCGTCTCTTCAGGTCTGCATGGTGGTAACAGACCTGCTCACCAGTCCAAGGAACACCTGTGACACTGATGAGGTCATGAGATAACCGGTTCCAAGTCTCTGCCTAGTACTCCATCCCTTGGAACTGGCCCTGCAGGAGTCTTGACTCATGACGGTGGACAAGGAGCCAAACCATGTATTTCGACTTCTTGATGCCCCAACGTTGCACTCGGAAGCGTGTACCCTCTCCAGCACCAGCCATTCTAACTGCAGATGGGAGCTACAATCAGTTATGGTGAGTATTCCCGCCTATGGGGCTTAAATATGCCACATTTCCCGCACTTTTTTGTGATTGGCCATTTTTGAAAATTCTTTGCTGACTGCAGACCTGCTTAGTAATGCTTATTCTACCATTTATAAGTATATGTATGTTAACAGTGGCTGTTTACTCTAAGCTGTCATGGCTTAGTGGTTCAGTACTTTGATTATGGTGCATAGAGTCCTGGTTTCGAACCTTGTCATTGCATTTTATTTTACTACTGTCCAGACAGGCTAAGGGGTGTGGCTGTGTTTAAGCAACTTTGCTCAACGTTACTCCATGTTGCTCTACGGTGCACTGGTTGGCGTGGCACGCAACTCCACGCAAACATATTGCACTGGGTAAAGCACTATTTAGCTATGGGCAACTCTATTGTGCTGGGTAAAGCGCTGCTTAACTATGGGCAACTATATTGCGCTGGGTAAAGTGCTGCTTAACTGCGGGCAACTATATTGCATTGGGTAAAGTGCTGCTTAACTGCGGGCAATTATATGTCAGGATCCTTTATGAATATATATTTTGTTCATTGATACATAGGCCATTTCAATGCTTTTTAGTAAAATTTTAAACATATATGTCAGGAATTATTTCATATACTAATTTAAATGCCTCCTCTTTGTGTGAACGCTCTACCATTACGCTATTGTGATTTGGAGTAATTTGCATAAACATTCCTTCTTATGCTCTTCCATGTCGGGATTGCTAACTGCTGCTAAGCAATGGGCACACCCATGCACACACGCTCAAATACAGGCAGCTATACTGGGAATTAGAAAAAAATAAATAAATGTTTTACTTTTTATAACTGTGCTGGGGGTTTACAATGTCAGGGACTGTGGTGTTGTGCACATGGACATTTGGGCGGACTAACTCTTGTGTGTTGACATTTTCCATTTCAGATACTTGCAGGGGCGTGGACCTTTAGACTGCTCGGCAGTCGGACATGCCCCCTGCTTTTCTGCATGGTCCGTGTTAGACTTGCAGTTGAGTCAGTGTGCCCTCATGAATATTCATGGCACAATGGTGTCATACCCTTCAACTGCAGTCTCCGAGTAAGACTTATTTAGTCTTACATGGAGGATTTGTGAATCCGGGGGAATATATATTTACTCATGATTATTACAAATATTTTGGTTCTTATTTCAGATTTTTAGATGACATATTGATGTTATGGAATGGGGGCTAAAAAATTTGGAGAATTTTTTTTAACTTATGAGCTGATTTTGTAGAATATTTTAGAATTTGCAATAAGTTATGATTTGAAGGAAATAAATTACTTGGATTTTACATTAAGCAAGAACAATGAGACAGGGGATTTTGAAATGAATATTTATAGAACACTGTGTTTTTATATTAGTTGTTTGCACTTTTCTACTGCCCATTCTGGTTGCCAGAAATAAATCTGGTTAAGGAGCAGTTTATTAGATTGAGCCACATGATTTTGATAAAGGAATTTATGGGGGAGAAGCTGAAAACTTGAAACAGATGTTTTTGGAGTGTGATTATCCTAGTGATTTAGTAAACAGTGTAATAAAGGAGTTGAGTAATGGGAGACAAGTGAAATTTGGTCTCATTATAAAAAGGGTGAGCTTCCAAAAGAAAAGTGAACAAAGCTGACAAAAACAGTAAGGCCTATAGCACACCTATGGTGTTAGCCTGTAATGGAAATAATAACAAAATTAGCAATATACCGTGTAAGAATTGGAAGGGGAATTTTGGAAGTTTTGCCCTTTGTAATAAGTTATGCAGTGACCCTTGTTTTGCATATATATAAAAAAGGGAGGAGTTTGAAAAATATATTGGAAACAAGGCAGGAGATTCACCCCCCCCCAAAAAAAAAATAATGCACAGGATAAGTGCAGAGTTTTTGCTCAATACAGATATATATTAGAAGGAAAAATATTTTCCTTTGTAGTTATCCCAAAGTCATAGTTGTAAAAGGAAAATATAATTATAACACTGAATGGTGGTTTATGTAGTGCAGTGCACAACATATAAGGCATTCTATATAGGAAAAACTGAGCAACCCGTTAGATATTCTATATATGAACATGTATATTTTGGAAGGACATAAGATGAAAAGAATACTTTATTTAAACATTCAAATGAAGGTAAGAATTGTAAAGTTATCTTTATATTAGAAAGGGTGCCTCAAACTGAGAGATGTAGAAATTGGGAATCATTTTTCAAAAGCAGAAAGTTATGTTGGCAATTCCTTTTAGATGCTGGAAAATATCCTGGTATTAATGACAAGTTAAATGTCAGTAGTGCATTGGTTTTAAAATCAGAGTTTGAATAGTTTGAGTTGTTTGGAATTGTTTCCAATTTTTAGTTTTTTATATTTATTCAATTTAAATGTTGATGTAAGTGTGTTGAGATATTCAGAATATGGTTTTAAGATACTTTTCAAAGTAATGATTAAGTGTTAAATATTCATGAAAGACTGATGGTGATTGGTTAAAAGTTCATGAATAATTTATGGAAAGAGTTTAAAGGGAAGGTTTGGTTTAATTTCTATTCTGATGAAGTATCAATATTAAGAGGAATGAAAACACTTAATCTGTTTTGTTTTGTGAAAAAAAAAAGTTTGTGAGGTGTGATCAACTGGCTGGCATTTCTGTGGATAGCTGGAGATGTTCCATGATTGCCATTAATGTCTAGGTATTGCTTTTAAGGAGTAGACTGCTGTTTAAGTTTATTTTTGGTTGTGGAAGTGCTTTTAGACTGTTGTAAAGTATTTTTTCTGGGAGAATAATTGGACTTCATGTGAACGCTTGTGCTTGTGATTTGCTTAGGTTTCACTTTATTTTACAGGGCAGCTAATTTATTTAATTCTATTTTTGACAGTAGTTTTGATTGAATTTTAAGGGTTGTTTGCTGTTTATGCTTACCAGTGGCAACTTAACTTCTAATCAACATACCTTACCGGCAATCAGGCTTCTTTCCCAGCTGCAGTGTGGATACTACCCTGTGGGCTATTACTATGCTTCAGTCAATGGTGGTTAATTCTGTGGTAGCCACTGCTGGTTCCTCAAACCTATTTCCTCAAATCCCGCTGGTGTAACCTTGCTGGCCACTAATGACCAGGGGTCAGGCATGTCCTCTGTGGCTGTTCAAGTACCATGCTTGAGCATGGGAGAACCATCTGATTTGGGTACAAGAAATACTTCAAAAAGAAGTTCATGATGTGCCTGAGGAAAGACACACCTTTTATTCAGGATGACATGCTATCTCCTAACCATTCTCTCTTTACAGATGTACCTAGGAAAAACAAACAAAAAGTTAACCATATTAACCACATTGCAAATAAAGAAATGGTTCCAGTTCTTAAAAATGATGCTATTACCCAATCCAGAAGTTTAGGTGCTATTTCTCTTCTTCTAATACTTTTCATTCTAAGGAAAAATATGTATTTTCATATGAGTATGACATGGATAGACACAGGGTTATCTTACCCCAGAATTCTATAGCCCAATACTCTGATTCTACGAATAATGAACCTGAAGTGGTACCTATGGACGTATCCTCTTTTTCTGAAACTATATCCAAACTGCCAGACATATTTTCTTGGGAACAGAGAGATGTTCCCTAGAGATGGACAGATATTATAACTCACTTAAGCAAGAAGTCCCTAATTCTGCACCCATTCCTCCTATTTTCCTGATTTGGATTATCCCTTAAAAGCTTCCTTTACTGCTACATATTCACTCTCACCAGTTCCCAAAAAAGCAGATAAATTATGTAGAGTTTCATTAGCAAATACATTTCTCTGTTCACATCTTACAGCTGATCCTGCTGCTATCACTGTTATGGCTCAAGTAGTGAAAAAGCTTCTTGCCTCCTTCAACCCATTTCCTAGGGATAAGGAGGTTGTTGGACAAACAGGTTAAGAGTCTTTTTCTTCTGTTGTGTTAGCCTTCTGAATCCTGAACTACCAGGTCTATACGTAGAAGCTCATTTTGAAATGTGTTAATAACCTGTAAGTATTTTCTACTTCCATGAATCCTAAAGGTAAGCCTTATTTGAATCAGACTGTGTCTGACTTACACAACTGTACATGTGTCTGACTTCTCTCACATTTCTTAACATGCTTTGAAGAGTCTGTATGATTACAATGATACTATTTCTAGAGCTTCTGCTTCAGCTACTATTATGAGGAGATTTGTTTGAGTATCTAACCAAAACCTTTAAAATGTGTTACAGTCAAAATATTAAGTTCTCCTTTAGAGTAAAAAGTCTAGGCCTGCTTCTACTCAGGTGCTTAAACATTGGGGTGCGAGAGGTAAGTTAATGCAGGAATGTTCTAGGATTTTTCGTGTTCCCAAATTCTTTTCTTCTAAAACTTCTATCTCTTTCAAAGAACAGAATAAGCAAAGAACTCAGCCTAATAGTAGGCAGGTACCAAGAAAAATGGCAGGAAATTTCCCCAGACAGGGGTAGGCACCAGCTTCAGATTTACTATGCCAAAAACATGGTCACCCCTTCATCCTCCTTGTACCCATATTTCTCTTTCACTTCCAAATCATCTGCCCCTCAGTGCTCCTGCTTGGTGTTAGATAATTTCAGAGAGATTGTTTTTTAAGGTGATTCATGGGGTTGCAGCTGACAATGGATACATATTACTCTGCCTTTCAGGTGGATACCCTCTCACCCTCCAAACCTAACAAAGATGTTTCCTCAGGTACTCCCACACGTGATAAAAGTATGTGTGTTAAAATATGTTGTAACAGAACATGTATGAAGGCTTTTATTCCAGAATGTTTCTAGTCTCAATAAAGGAGCACTTGTGGCAGCCAATTTTGGATCTCTCCTTCTCAATCTCTATATGAAGGTTCCAAAATTCAAGATGTTAATTCTCCAGTCAGTGTTGGCCTTCCTCCCAAATCAGTTTGTTATGGTAACCTTAGACCTCAAGGATCCTTACCATCACATTCCAATAGCAAACAAATTCAGGAGATTCCTAAGTTTTTTTTTTTTTTTTTTTTGTATCTGGGTCACATTATTGATTTTCTGCATTACCCTTTGGGCCACCAGCTGCACCAAGAGTGTTTATAAAGTGTATAGCCTCAGTGGTAGCTCACTGCAGATTGCAGAGTATCCATATGTTTCCTTATTTAGATGACTTGCTTATTTGTTCTGAGTCTTTTGCCATATGTCAGGAGCCATTAATAACCCATCTGGGGTTTCAGAAAAATATACAGAAATCCTTCTTGAGTCCATCACAGTATTGTGTTGTTTTGGGTACTTTATAGACACTCATATGCAAAAAGCCTTTTTACCTCACGACAAAGTGGAAACTTATTGGGAAATATTCCTGAATGGTTCTCATCTGGCTCTTGCTTCAGACAGAAAATTCCTTATAATTCTAGGCAGGATGGCTTCTGCGATCCTAATGATACCATTTGCCATGCTACACATGTGAATGAGTCAATGTTTTTTGAAGAACATGTGGGCCCTCCTTCTTCATTCCCCCAGATTTTCAAATACCTTTGCTGGGATTTGTAAAGCCAGCACTACAGTGGTAGATGGATGAGATGGCTCTCATCCCAGGACTCCCTTTTTCTCTTCCTACCCCAACACAATCTGTCTTGAAAGACTACTCAGATTTTACTTTGGATACATTTTCTATACACGTAGAAGTGCAAAGTCTGTGGGACAATTCGGACAGACAAAAGTATAAAAATGTCAAAGAAATGCTGCCTGTGATTCAAACTATAAGTGCCATGTATCATCTTTGGCAACTGGACCTTCTTCAGGTGATTATGGACAACACCACAGTGATTTTTGGAAACAAAATCACACATTATTCCTGTACTCAAAGGTGGAAATTCAACAGACACCACTAACTTTAAACCTACAGCAATCTTAACCCCCCTCAAAGAAAATACTTGAAAAATGTATTCAGAAACAATTGATGAACTATCTGCTGCAAGAAGAACTCCTATCCCCATAAAACATGGCTTACTTCCCTCCCATAGTACTAACATTGTATTTGTATATATAGATACTTTCACTCAAGCTAGAGATAATGGCAAACTAGTCTCCTCCTTATTTCTAGACTAGTTTAAAGCCTTTGATGCAGTTTTTCACAGCAAACGTCAACTTCAAATGTCCCCACTAGGTCTGTCTCAGCCCACTCTTCTATGGTTCAAGAGCTATCTGTCCAATAGGTATCAGTTAGTAAAATGCCACTCCACCCTCTCTCCATACCTCACAGTCACCACAAGTGTACCACAAGGCTCCAGCCTTGGTTCCCTCATCTTTCACAATCTTGCCATCACCCATCACACAACCACACAACAGGCATCCCTAATACAATATGCAGATGACTCCATACTCATATGCACATCAGGCAACCTGACACATCTTCAAAAAATTCCTCAGGAAGCCATAAGTGCTCATCCTGTAAGATAACTCTCCACCCACTCAGCTCTTCAAATGAAGAGCAAAAAAAAAACAACCTGATCCTACTAATGGAAAACCAACCAGGTAGCCAGATACATGCCCCCCCCCCGCATCCTGCCACAGATCTTCACTGGAACAGCAAAAACAAATACACACAAATCAGGTGACAAGATACATCCCCCCTCTTTCCTACCCCAGCTATTCAGTGGAAAAACGAAAGAAAAAAAGTCTGCTCCTTGCTCTGGCACACCAAACAGGTGGCCAGATACACACCCCTTCCAATCAAATCCCATGTCTTCACCCTGCCCTAATCCTCTTTCCTAACCTGATAAAAAAAGAAAAGCTTTTTTTCTTTTAAATTATAGAAAACTGTTACTACGGTTTGCACCCTGCACAATAGAACTCTGGTTTTAGTTAAAAAATAAGATTTTTATTTTTATTTTTAAACTGTAGCAAACTGCTTGCTACAACCACATTTATACACACAGGGCTACAGCGTTCTGCCCCCCCCCCCAAAAAAAAACCTTTTTTCTACTTTTAAACTATAGCAAACTGCTTACTACAGTTTAGACCACACAGAGAGTTCTACAGCATGCAGGTTTCCTATAAAAGCAATACTAGCTTTTAATAGCTGGTATGAATTTAAGAGTGATGGGGATCAGCCAATCACTTCCCCAACAGTGCAGTTGCCCCCTTCACCCCACCCTAGCTATGCTACTGCAGGGAACTTTATCAGCCACTGAAGCTTGGCTTTGTAACTCACAACTCATGCTCAACCCCCCCAAAAAAAAGATTTTTTCCCCAAAATTTAAAATCCTATCTCTTAATAGTATAATCATTGAAATTACTTCTCAAAGCAAATTATTAAGGATGATAGTGGATGATACTCTTAAATTCAACCTACATATACACAGCTGCATAAAAAATCATCAAAAAGTAGGGATGCTTTACACAGCCAAAATCTTTTTCACCAATTCGATTAAAACTACACTTGACACTACTTACTTTCTCCCCTCACTACTTTATGGATCTCCCATCCCTACTAACATTCAGGCATCATAAAAATCAAAACTCAAACAATACTATAATAAAGTGGCTAAATTTGCAGCAAATAACCCTTTCAGAGCCCACCACTGTATACCGCTAAAAGACTAAATTAGTTAGAACTACCCCAACAACTAACATATACACATTTATTTACTACCTATAAAATGATCCAGAATCCATCTGCTTCTCCAACACTAAACAGCATTCTACAGAACTCAGTTCCCACTCAGTAAGTACAATACAATGACCAAAAACTCTCTGTCTACAAACCTAGTAAATCTGCTGGGCATGGTCTATACTCATACCATGTTGCTAAGGCCTGGAACTTCTACCCTGTACATATCAAGTCAATACCCTCCCACCAGTCCTTTAAAACCATTCTGAAAGACTTCCTAGGCAATATTTGGCTCTGTTCTGGCATAACCCCAGGATAAATTGTACCCCTAAATATGAACAAACACCTTTTCTTACCTTACACCTCCTTACTTCCTTACTTCGATCAATTTCTCTCCCTGACTCTCTGTCTAAATATGCCATATTCCTCTTTTTTTCCACACTTCATAATGCAATTTCTGTTTGTGTTATACTACCTTACCTTTAATTTCTCTAAACTGGCTAAAATTTCTCTAAAAAATAAACCATTGTCATAAAAGTTGTATCTGTTATTAACCAATGTTTTCCCATTATTTCTAATTGGTGTAATTATTTAAACTGTAGATGTGTTTTGTATTATTTTCAAAAATTATAAAGTTATTGTTCTTTAAATGTTTTTGCAATACTTTGCTGCTTTTCTCCCTCAGCCACTGCTGAAATTAGGCTCCTACCCATTCAGACTTGCTGATGTCAGAACAACATGTAGAAGAGTTTTTCAAGTAACGAACCTCACATCAACCAAAGAGACAGGTTCACAAAGTTACAAAGTCAGTTTCTCTAGCACAAAATTGATATCCCAAAATGGAGTTATTTGTTTGTGAGAGGGTGTCTTTGTATTACTTCTTTGAATGACCACAAACATTGAAGAAAGAGAGGATCCATGAGCAGACAATCAAAATAAGACACTCATCCATCTACCTCTATACTGAATAAACTACTAGAAACTTCAACGAGGCATCTTTATTCCTTCCACAGGGAGGCTATAAGAACAACAGAGAGAGAAAAGTCTCATAGAGCTACTAGTTACAGTGGTCTTATCTAGACTAATCCTTTGTACTCTGTTTCCTTCTCCCAGATTGGGTAAGCTTTAGTTATCTACCCATAGACTACTACAGCAGTGAGAAGGATGAACATAGTACAGTAATGTGCATTGCACATACCCATACAATCATAGGAGGTTACTAGGCTAATGGCCATGGGGCCCTTCCAAGCCTACCCAGAAGTTTATCCCCAAAAAGAAACCTCAGTCAGCACCTGTCACCCCTGTCAATGAGGGACACAGGTGGTACCCCTGGGACAAATTTGTGGTTTCCCATCCACTCGTCAAGATTGTGCTTGATATAACAGAAGATGTTCGAATTCTTCACTGCTGTAGTTACTGCACCCACCTACTATCCTCTTGTTGTACATAGTTGGTGTAGGGCACAACCGTTGTTGTTGAGGTTGTTGTTGTGGTTATTTTTTTCATTGGTTACTACAGTTGTAGTTAGCTCAGGATGACTTCACCTTTTTCTGTTTTGATGTAAGGATGTGTCTCTGGCTGCTTTACTCATTTGGGAGTTCTGCTGTCAGAGTAATTCCATAATGCTGAACTCACAAGATTAATGGCAGTATTATTTTTATTAAGTTGAGAAGTACCACCACCTATACTACAGCCAGATCTTATATGGTCTGAACAGAGTCAGATCATGGTTAAATGGGGCCCTGGGCAGGGTAAGACACCAGCCCTACCTCCAGCCATTCTAGTGTTTCTTTACTTGGCTGTGTCTCCCACTGTTCAGACCTGTCAGTGTGCAGGCTATTTTCTTCTTTACTTTTTTACAATGATTACATATATTTGGATTTAATTTAAAACATTTATTTAAAAATTTAGAGCACAGACACTGATGCCCATTTGTTAAACAAATCAGTCTAACATTGAAAATTAACATGAACAACAGCAAACTTCTCTTGCCTTGAAACTCTCATTCATTGAAAATGCATCTGACCAAAGGCAAAGTTAGTGTTCATTGGGCCTTGGGCTGTTTTCAAACCATGGGCCTCCAGCACACATTTTAGGACTGCACATAAATGCTTATGGTTTTTGATTCACCTTCTTGATTTTTTTTAAATTGTATTTCATGTTTAAAACAGTACTATCTGTTATAGTTGTTGTTGTGTCTTTCGGCTTTTCCCGGTTAGGGGTCGCCACAGTGGAACTCCGGTCCGCTAATGATTGGCAGTAGATTTTTACATGCCGAGTTGCCAGCCCTGATGCACAACCTTCAACAAAGGTACGCCCATTCACGCATGTCTCCACACAGAAGACGCTCTAGCTGAGAATCGAATGGGACATCTTTCTGTGAGGCGACAGCGCTACTGCAGCACCACCACCACAAACTAATACTATCTGTTACAGTATGTTTTAAATTTGTAGTTTTGAACATTTTTTTTCCAGTAAGGAGTAAAATAAAATGTATGAAACAATAATGACAAAAAACACCCATTTCAGAACATTTCAACTATAAAAGGCCACTGAAATTCATGTCACTTTAATTCACCAGTATCCATACTCAACACTTACTGCCACTTTATTGACTGTGTAGATTGTAATAAAAATGACCAAACTACAGTATTCTAGTTTGCTTTACGCAAATGCACACTAGTCCTACAAAGACAGACTAATGACTTTTTAAATTTATCAGCTCATCATGGACAATCATCTTTATCCACAGACATCCCCCAAACACAGCAATTACTATTATATTGTTGACTGCATCTTTGTCAAATATCAGTGTCATACAATTAATTACAATAATATTGACCAAACTCACATATTTCAAAATTGTTACATGCAATCAGGCAGTTGTTAAAGTATTCAAATTTAATTCTCTCTCTCTCCCTCTCTCTCGCACACACACACACACACACACACACACACACACACACACACACACACACACACACACACACATACACCGTGTATGCACGCGAGCACATACACACATGCATAGTAGTCTTACAAAGCCAGATTAAAGACTGTTTAAAAATGACCAGATGAAAAGAGCATAAGATACTTTCATCCACAGAGAACTTCCCATTCCAGCCAGACATTACAGAGATTTTGTTGACTGTGTACACCCCGTATTCTTACGAAGAAAGCTGCATGTACTTCATTGGTAGCTTTGGATGAACTACATGAAATTGTATAAAGATCACTAACATCATACCACATGATCGAGCCATGTAAAGCACAGTTTAAATAGAAGAGTACTTATTAGGAAGTAAGAAATAATAACCACCTGACAAAATATGCTAAATCAATATGCACAGTCTCTGTATAACTAAAAGTCATCTGAATAAGTCAACATTAAGGAGGGAACTATTACTAATGCAGACGTTACAGCTGGCAAACAGTTTTGCATTTTAGTATTCCATCTACAAATGTGCTGCCTTTAAAGAATAAATTGCCTATGTTTCATTAAAACTGGCTTACTAGTAATACTGTCATAATATTTCCTGTGCTAAATCAGCTATGTGATAGGGAATGGCTAACAATGACAGCAGGCTCATATTTACTAGACAAGCAGTACTGGAGGCCTTTAAGAACCTAGCCCAAATTCCCAGTTGCTCCAAAGCACTGTCTGGTTAAGTGGTTTGTTCAACAGTAGGCGAAATAAAGTGGAAAGATTCAAACCTTGAATCTTTGCCACAGAAAACAGCTTATTCGCAAGTATTAGCTTTACTTCTCTGCTCTAACAGTTTGAACTAAATTCAAAAAACCTTTACAATCTGATTTTATTGAGAAGACTATATAAATAATATGCAACAATGACTACATAATGGATCTTCACGCTAGTTAATGCAAGTAGTGCGACCTGACAAATTTCACCCCATTTGTAGTTGCTGGAGGCTGTAAAGTACTGTAAACTATGTTAACAAAATGCAATAAGTTTAGACCATATTACAGAACTCAAGCATATTAATGAATTAATTCATTCTATAGTGTGATGAACAATGCAAAACAATTAAAATAATAATAATATTAATAATGCTTCTGCAGCTTTTATTCAACAATCCACATATACAAAAGTCAGAAATATTATTTCAAACAACATACTGTTTTGTTTTTGCTTTTTTTTTTTTTGGGGGGGGGCTTACATGCTTGCAGGACACCTACATCTCTCTTTTGACCCCTCTATGTCTTCTGTTTTATCAAAAAATAACTGTTCCCACTAATATTACTCTGTACAGGTCTGACCTACTTGAATGGTGAATAATGCTGCATTGTTGCAAAATACACCTCCAGACTCAACAGAGGCAGTTTGTGGACAAATGGGGCCCTATGCAGGGTAATGAATAAGGCCCTTCCCAGCTGTACCAGTATACTATTACTTGTCTGTATCTCTCCAATTACCATAAACTCTATGCAAACCTGTCAGTGTACATATTATTATTTTTTGTTTACTTTTTACAATTATCACAGATATTATGATTTCATTTAAAACATTTATTTCAAATTTTACAGAACCTTTTCGAAACAAAACACTCACATCAAAATCACACTTAGCATGAGAAAATAAACTCTCTTCCCTTCAAACTCACATTTAGTGAAAATCAAACTGGCAACCCATTAAACTACAAGACACAAACAATTAAAGTACATTAAAGCAATCACCAGCTTAGATATGTTTAAGAATAACCTAGATACTTATTATAGGAGCAACTGTTTTGGTACACTGACAGGCTAGGAGGACATTAATGCCCGAGTTTGAAATATTTGCACCTGTGTATTTGTATGCAAGAGAAATGCTGGGATTCAAACTCAGAGAGCATATACTGAAGTAGTAATTAACATCTAAGGAAGCATGCAGGAATTCAAAAGACAACTGTGTAATGCATTTGCTAACAGCCTAGGACAGTCCATTGAACATGTGTCATTTTTCAGGAGCATCCCAGGAGTACTGTCTATTGAAGTAACTTGGTAGAGTCACATAGAGGACAAGTGAAGGCTGACAGAGTCAAACCGTGTGCTACAGGAAGTAGCTCTTTAACAGCTAATAGCCTTATTCACCTCCAGTAAGTGCTAGTCAAATTGTTGTAGCCCAAACACAGTGTATTTTACATCTGTGGACCCGCAAAAAGCAAACTAAATTAAAATGCATTCATTGCTAAAATATTAACAATAAACTCAGACCTTGTGCCTTCCAGTTTGTTTATAGCTAAATAATAAACACACTGTCAATATTCAGGAGAACATGGAATCCAAGGATCACATCCAAAGAACATGGTTTATATAATGATGTGCTGCTTACTACAATGAGTTTCCTTCCTTTACACCATAGCTACTCTGGTTCATAGGTAGTCACTTGGCTTGCAGCCCAGGAGACCAATGAGGAGCCTAGTCCAAATTTCCAGTTGCCCCAAAGTACCATATGGTTAAGTGATTTGCTTAAGGACAGAGCATGAATGAAACAAAATCAGAGATGTTCTGCAAAATGTCTCATAGGTTTATAGGTTCATAGGTAGATACTAGGCTATCGGCCCGAGGGTCTATGTAAGCATAGCCAACAAGGTTCCCTGGCTTATGCCACCCAAGACAGTTATTTTCCTGTGCCACTGTCGAGCAGAGACACAGAAGTGATCCTTGGGGTGTATTTCCTATTTCACATCCACTCATCAAGATTTTTCTTGAAGAGTGCTAATGAAGAACTTTGCTTGACATAGACGGGTAGCCTGTTCCAGAGTATGGGAAGTCTCTGGGACAGGAATCTATCCCTCCAGCATGTCCTGTTTATTGTGGTGACAAGGTTTAGGTCCCTAGTGCGTGTAACTCGGAGGTATTGGGATTTCTTTAGGTGTAGCATGTCCAACAGCTCTGGGTTTGACATAGCTTGATATGTTAGGCAGAGATCACCTTGGAGTAGGTGATATGCTATGGAGTAAAGCTGAAGTTGTTTGAGACAGTCAGTATAGGGCATCTGTTTGAGGCCAGTAATCCTCTTTGTGAGGTACTTCTGTGGCCTTTCCAGCTGCTGCAGATGTCTTCTGAGGTACATTCCAAAAGGGGCTTTGTACTCTATAATGGGTCTAATGAGTGTCAAGTAGAGGGGAGCAATGACCTCTTTTTTCCTGGATGAGAATCCTTTTCTGATGAGGTATGCCATATAGAAGGACTTCCTGACTACTGAGGTGATGTCCACCTGGGTCCCAAGGTCTCTTATCACACATTCAGTTTTAAGTAGACTGCTGTCTATATAGTAGTTCATGGGTACAGAGTTTTTACCAAAGGGGATGACAATGCACTTTTTGGTATTGGGCTTGAGGCCATGGCTCTGACACCAGGAATCTGTCTCAGCAAGGCCCTTCTGTAGGATTTCCACATCATTTGGGGACTCGACTATGGCTCCTAGTTTGCAGTCATCTGCGAACTTTGTTAGCCAGCGGCCTTCTGTGTTAGCCTGTACTTCAGTGAAGTAGATACCAAACAGAAGAAGTCCCAGGACTGAACCCTGTGGTACTCCACTTGTCAGTGGTTTGAGGTCAGATTTGGAGTGTGCAACTTTTACAGTGCGGGTTCTGTCAGTGAGCCAGTTGGCAACCCATCTTGTGACGTAGGGATTTATACCTAGTTTAGTGAGTTTAGCTATAATTCCAGAATGGGGGATGGTGTTGAAAGCCTTGGCGAGGTCAAAATAGGCTGTGTGAACCACCTTACCCTCATCTACAGCTTTGGTGACTGCCTCAAAGAAGTCGATCAGTTTCAGGAGGCATGATCTGCCTTTCACAAACCCGAACTGGGTGGGATCCAGAGTTTGGAGGTTACCAGTATCTTTGTTTATGAATTCCATGATGATAAATCAATGAAAAAGATCACACAGCAATGGGTTTTCCATCAGCCTTTATTTTACCAATCATAAAAACAATGAAACTCTAAAGACTTACATTGACTGGCTATAATCATTACTGATTTACAAAAAGAAAAAAAGTAGGTCTGCCAGTTGGTGGGGAGGTTTAAGGTCTTGCCACACAAAACTAAGGTATAGTGCCCTCTAACTGGGGCATTTCACACACATGCAGTTAGATATCTGTTGAAAAAGAAAAAAAGTTCTCCTGGGACTTTTGTGCATTTGCATTCATTAATGCTGCAGAACAGGTCCATAATATAGAAAAATCCCATTTGAAGTGCTCCATCCTGCTGCCTTCAATGCTGGAAGAGCTCTCAAACCCTTCTCCTAGTTCCTAGATGGCTCTGATTTATTCTGTGTTCTTACTCCAGGTTCATTGGTTCATTGCCAACAAAAGAGCCTCCACACATAGCCAATGAAAAGAGAGTGCATACAGAGCAAGCCAAGCAGAAATTGTTGTTCTAAAATTTTATTTTTAAAGATACCATGAAGAAAATAACTGTTCCTAAGATTTAAAATGCTCAGCTTGTTCAGTCTTTTTTAATTAATGTTGTATGGTTGGGCCCCCCAGATGGCATTGGGCCCTAGTCAGCTGCCTAACTTATCTTGTCCTGGATCCAGCTCCAAGTCTAAAGAACAACATTTTTCTTTTAGCCATATGTCTGTTATAGATATAAGGAGGAATTGTTCTGAAAGTATCCATGCTTCTAGTGTGGTTCATGTTGATCGGGAGTATTTTGAGTTTGATATTTGGGATTAGGATTTGTATGGATATCACTAGATCATAAGATCTGTGTAAAAGTAAGATATAGTTTGCAAAGTAGTACATTTTAAAGATGGTTGAGTCAGATAATCATACTCTTACAGTAGTATAACTTGTACTATTAACTGTTGTCTGTTTGTGTATGTCGATAAGAATCCATCCATAAGGGGTGAATAAATGGGTAGATCAAGAAAAGCAAAGAAAAGATGCTTGAGTGATGGTGGGATGGTACTACTCAGGGTTGACCTGCCATCCCTTCTGTCCAGTTTTCCCAGGAAATTACAACTTTTACACACAGGAAGTTCCTGATCCAGGGAAGAAGGTGGCTGATCACAGAGATTGAGTATGGGATGTGAGGCACTCTAAATAAGAGTAAGGAGCAATGGTTGAAATGTAAGGAATACATAATTTGCATTCTCTATATGGAAATTAAAAACTACAGAGCCATTATATTTCAAACAACTAATTTCTAAAATTGGATGGGTATGGACAAAAACTGCTGTGGTTTACACCTGCTACCAGCATTTAGAAATTACTCCCAAACACCCTTCCCAGTAGTCTGGTGTGTTTTAAACTATGTTATGGCAGAAAAAGGGAGGGGTTGCGATGACACTGTAAAATTGAAAAAAAAGGTCACTCCAGTAGGGCCTTGTAGTGGCAGCCAAGGGCATCATTTGAAGAACATAATAATCAGATGACCTGATTGTCATGTTAAGGATTTTCTTTTCATCGATAAAATTATGTTATATGTAGATTAACCACAATATGCACATACATTTCAAGGATTGAGATTAGATTTCTATTCATCTCTCTAAATGTGATACTAACACCAAAGAGAAAATGTTTGAAACATGAAAAGTAGGTACAAATTGCCTTACTTTCAAGTCAGATGATACATGAGGCCACAGGCTTATGATGCTTCCAGCTACAAAATGTGTGTGTGTGTGTGTGTGTGTGTGTGTGTGTGTGTGTGTGTGTGTGTGTGTGTGTATGTGTGTGTGCGAGTACACATATGGATTCCTATCAATTGATCAAGTTTTCAGAAACACAAAATTCATTTTGGCAAGATGATATGATCGATTTTCCGAAAACTCAAAGCTTTTGAATGGAGATTGTGGTACAGTGAGAATTGGGAAATTTGTCATTTTCCTCACTGTAGTGTGATTGCAGAGTTGGTATATTTAATTTTGCAAGGGCTGTGGGGCCATAGCTGCCCCCCACTTATGAGGGGGTGGTACAGTGGGGCTTGCAAATCATAAACAAATATAGATTTTTTTGGTTTTATTATTATTTTTTTTAATGGTTGAGGTTTTGGAAATTCAGTCATAATATCATCTCACTGATATGAATTTCACATTTCTGAAAATTCGCTTAATTGATATAGCTCTCTCTCTCTCTCTCTATATATATATATATATATATATATATATACATATATATATATATATGTAAATATATATATATATATATATATATATATATATATATATATATATATATATATATAAAATATGTATATAAAGATAGATATTTTGATATAGATATTTTACTGACAATGTGTTTAGGTTTTGAGATATATTAGAAGTAATATTTGTCTCGTAATTTTTATAGGCAAATGGGAGGTAATAGCAAATGTTTGTGGGTTGTGATTAGGGTAAGGACTAGGTAAGGAGACAGGATTGGTAGAATATGCAAATATTTTAGACAGTGTATGAGTGTTTGCAGTTTAGGGTTAGAATAAGTGCTTGGTAAGGGGATCATTTTAGTGTTGAGAGTGTGTGGTAGTGGGCATTTATTGTGCTCAAGTGTATTTTATAGTGGTACTGTTAGGGAAAGGGATCTTGTAAGGTAATATTTAGGATTAGGCTTAGGTTTAGAATTATCAGACATGAGTAAGGTAAGGGTAAGGGAGATGAAGCCCCTGCCCCATCTTTGTCTTCTCTGCTAACCCTAACCCTGCCCCTAAACTGAATCCTACACATCACCTTATGAAAAACCCTTTCTCTAACAGTGCCACAATTCAGACAAATTGCTTCTTAAGGTAATGCTATGTGTTGAGTTAAGTGATCACAAAGGGAAATGACTTCTTTTCTATTTGTCATTGCAGGGTGGTTACATTTTTTTTTTGTATGTGATTTGATGCAATGGCATTGCTCTTCTGCATTTCACTCGTTGTATATATATATATTAAAAATAATATTTCTATCAGGGTTATATTTGACTTTATTTCCCTCTGTAGCTTACTTCTTTCCTAAAAACATAATCGAGTATCATGATATCACGCCTTGTTGGTGTAAGATTTAGTATTGTACTAGAGTTGCAGAATTATGACCTCACATAGGCATAATTTATATCAGGGCATGTTTCCTCAACTATAAGTAATAGAAATCAGAAATACTTTTCTAAATTTGAACTGTGTTTATTATTTATTTGTTTGTTTATTTATGAGTGAAAAGGTATGCCATATTCTTTATTACATCACAGCTTGGAGAAGGTAAACAGTACATATGATAAATAACACTGAAACAATACTACATCAAAATAACATATACTGTTTGTATTCAATTCATAAAAATAGCTTACTGCAGTCCTTATGTTACAATGTTGTCTTATGCCATGTTGCGTACATTAAGAATCTTGCACTCTTTAGTTTTTAATGAAAACTGTCGGAATTCATGTCATACAAGTGTTAATCTAGCCATGAATTTAATATTTACAGCTGTTTAAAAGGGAGATATGAGGTACCTGAAAATGTGCTCCTATGACTGCTGATTCACCCACCTTGGAGGCAGATGGGTTGGAGACAGATGGCTCTGGTTGACCAAATAAGTGACACCTGGTGGAAGTACTGGGTGTTGCACTCAACAACCCTTGGCTTGAAAACATCTGCTACAATTGTGTACATGCAGGAAGTCAGAGTTTTCAGTGTGGAGGTACGCTCCTTGCAGCCAGACACACATCAGACCTCAAGGATCATCTGAGAGGGAGACAGTGAAAGATGGGTAGACCACTTCACAGGGCCAGCAAGCTGGCATGTGACTTACCACCTGACTCTCACTGTTTGGAAATATATGAGCTTAAGGGCAACATGGGCAGGAACTAATGAGCCATGGGGTTATCACCTTGCTCAGAGATTTCTGACTCCCTCCCTACAGAATGAATGAGACACTTGGGTGTAGGTAGAGGAGCCATTGGGTGAGGTCCTGCAGACGGGGGACAAAAGTGTATGATTATGATTATTCAAAAATGCAAGAATGAAAGCACTGCTTTTCTCTACTTTACTGGAGGTTTTCTCTTTGGTTCTCCATTGTGAAGGGGGTCTGTGCAGTAGGACTTAGATAGGCATCATACTCTAATATGGCAAACAACTAAAAGCAGAATTAAATATTAATTTATGCCATGGAGTTTCTCATTAGATTTTTTTAGTGATATCAGTAAATATCATTATCTTTTATTACTGTTATCATCTTACTACAGAATCCCTAAGGAACTAGTGATTTGACACAGATTTAAAATCTTTCACTCTGAAACAGCAGACTTACGTCTACAGATGTCAAATATATACATTATATAGCTAGCAATTAGATATGGGATGATCTGTTTGCTTTTATACAGAGTATGACTGCATTTTAAATCCAGGATATAATGTTGTTGTGACTCAGTACAATGTTTACATCATTTGTTAATGCCTCTGCATTCAAGCACTACAGTTTCATGAATCTTTATATGACGTATCACACCACTGACATCATAAATATGCACACTAAATGAATATTATAGCCCATATTCTATTATAAAGCCAAAGAGTATGATCTTTATAATGTCCCTGCATATGATCACAAGCATTTTAAGATTTAAGAAGCACAGAACAGGTTTAGGCTTCTGTGAAAAAAAAAATCAGCTTCAAAAGCAAACATGCAGAAGTGCTTAGTGCACAACTGTAGTACATTACTGCCTTCTAGTGGTAATGGCTTGTACTGCAACTTTAACCCATATAGCACATTCTCTCACATGACCATCATACATATCCTCACACCAGTGATTTCTGCGTATCTGTCTCTTTAGTCTCACTCTCGTTTATTATACTTATATTTTTCTTTCTGGCTTTTTGTGTGTTAGGCTACAATTGTCTTATCCATTCAGTGCATCAGCACACTACAGCTCTGAGATAGCCGTGTTAATAATAATCCGATCATTAGCCTGCAGTGGTCAGTAATATGCCGTTATGTGCATTGCAAAAAGAAGATGGGGTAATTAAACAACCATTAGTACAGCATAGTAAACATCTCTTCTATTATGCATAACAAGGTCATAGGCACAATCAAAAAGGAATTATCTCTGTCCCTATTGCCCTGTTTTATAAACTCCTTAATCTCTGCAAAAGAAACATTCCATAATAATACCATTCAGCCGCTGAGTGTGTTCAGAATGCTCTGCAGAGAATCTGTTATGATTTACTGATTTTCTAATATGTACTTTTGCTCATGCATGCTGCACATATGGCACCTCACTCTTTCAAAACTGCTGAGACATGGCATTAAGATGACTTCTGGCTCACACAACTGCATTTTGTCAGAATAAGGACTTGCATCACAGGATTAAAAAAAAAAAAAACATGTAAAATTCTAGCTATCTGTTCATACAGAATAAAAGGATTTCCCTGTGCTAAAAACAGTGTTAGTGTCTAAATACAGCTGATGTACTGTAAAGCTATATTTAACAATAGTCATTGTTTTAAAAAAATGAGGTAGGGTTAAACACTGCTTCACAGTTCAGTAACTACCTATCAAGTCATAACTCATGTATCTGTGGATTCACAATCATTTAGAATGCATGGAATCCTAAATTACAGAGATGTGTGTGTCTAATACATCACCCTGCAACTCACAACAACAGTTTAGCAAACATCTGCAATACAAGCGTGGTTTTGTAAAGGTTTTTATAGTTTGAAAAAACAGACAGCTAAATAATTTGCAATTCCCTGGACTGGGAAAAAAAGAACAGTACTTAAGAAGGTCAGTTGCATTCAAGAAGATCTCATCCTAATTAATCCTTTGCCAGAAATGTGGTCTTTAAGATACCTATTTTAAAATGTATGCATCATCATGTAATCAAGTAAAAAGGTTATGTTATGTCATGTTATGTTATCTTGTATCATGAAGAGTTAAATCATGCAAAAAGGTTGGATTATGTTATAACCCAATGGGTTAAACAGTTCTAGTGTGCAAATTTTAATAAATGACCTATATTACTTTTATGCAAAAATCAAATAAAATGTCCGAAAGAAGGAAGAAGAGTAATGGACATCTGTGACTGCCTTCATAATGCCAGAATACTTAAGGAGTGCAGTGCAACTGCATGCTCTACTAGACATATTATTGGCTGCAGTCTGTTTCCACTTCCTGTAATCCGTTTTGCAGTATGCTTAAATAGTGCTGTCTTCCACTCAGTGACTCCCAGAAGTAGCTGTATATTCATACATATTCATAGTATGTAATTAATCAGGATAACCCTACAACAATCATCAATAACCCTACAGCAATCATCAATCTAAACCTCATCTGTATGACTATGGAAAAGGTCATTATGAAATTAATAAATAAGGGCATTTGTAACCATCAACCTCTGGACCAAAACCAGATTAGATTCATTATGGTCAGATCCTGCCTATTTAAGCTCTTCATCTTCTCTGAGAATGTTACTGAAGCAATGGATGAGGGTAAATCAGTATACATTTGTGTCTTTCAGCTTTTCCCGGTTAGGGGTCACCACAGTGGAACTCCGGTCCACTAATGATTGGCAGTTGATTTTTATGTACCAGCTTGCCAGGCCTGACGCACAACCTTCAACGAAGGTACGCCCATTCACACATGTCTCCACGCAGAAGACGCTCTAGCTGAGAATCGAACTGGACAGCGTCTTATTGTGAGGCGACAACACTACCGCAGCACCACCACCGCGGGTAGGGTAAATCAGTATACATAAAATATGTAAACCTCACAAAGGCCTCCAACAGCATCCCACACACAGGTATTATAGATAACTCCCCCATTTAAATGTAAATACCTAAGTAATTCAATGAATACAAAACTGGCTCACAAACAGAACTCCAGGAAATTAGGGTGGGTAGCTCAACCTCCTCCCAAGGACCACATACTAGCTGTGTGTGTACACCAGAGTTTAGTCCTTTTGCCATGGCTTCATAATGTAATGTTGGCACTCAAAATGAACAGAAAATAAAGAAAAAGGTCAGTATTATGGGAGAAAATCAAATATTGGACATCACTCTTCTCCTAAAAATTTATTTTTCCAAGGGGGCAAGCTGATGTGAGGAACAAGCTCTCACACACAGGAACTTATATACTGTAGAACAGAGCATGTGTATGTACCTGTAAGAAGCATTTCCAGATGTAGGCATGCACATGTAAATAGTGAGAATGTGCAGGCAGCAGTGCCATTTTGAGAAAACAGCCAGAGTGTTAGCATGTATGAGTGTGGTAGTCAGTCTGTTTATAAGTTTATTTAAGTTTAAGTTACAAAGCCTTATTGCTGATGTGTTTGTGTTTAATAAAGCTGCTTGAACTGAACTCACAACCGCTTGTTTATTTTATCCTGACTGGACGAGCGACATTCATTATTTATTTATTTTACATTTGTTAACCGGGGATGTCTGACTGAGCCGAAAAGGCCTTTTTTCAGCAGAGGCCCGGGGATAAAAGCTCCACATAGAAAAATTACAGATACATTTACATATTTAGACATGATCAGTATACACACAAATTACAATAGACATGTTTTTATAGTGGTATGCAGCATATCAACAGTTACAGTGAAGAGAGCAAACAAAAAAAATATTATTTTAAAAATAAAGGTAATTAATATATTTGTGGTGTGCAGCTGAAATTTGGAACATAGGTAGAATACATAGATAGTACACAGGTACAGTACATACACTGTAGATTAGCTAGTGTTTGTGAGTAAGAGTGAAAACTATTATCAAGTACCTTATCTGCTGTCACTAGCCTGGGGAGCAGTCATGACACTGCCAACTTTGCTTGAGATGTTGGCTAATGAGGTTTTTAAAGGAGGCTTTGGATGATGTGTTTTGAATGCTAGTGGGGAGAGAGTTCCATTTTTTAGCCACTGAACTATTATATAGTGTGTCTCCAAAGCTATTGTAGCTATTGGCTGACTGATGTACTAGGTTTTTGAGGGCAGGACACTTATTGGGGAGGTAATAGATAGAATGACAGAGGCAGAGCTGATTGTGGGTTAGGAGGTTGGGCAGTTCAAGCCAGTGGAGCTGTCTCAAAGCAATACAGTGATGAGTTCTATATGAGCAATTTGCAGCAAAGCGGGCAATTCTGTTATAGCAGGCTTCCATTTTGCTTAGTTCAGTTTTGTCGAGATTAGTCAGAATGGGAGATGCATAGAGTAGGGGGTGTAGAAGTTGGGAATGAGCAATGGCTGATCTTATGTTATTGGTAAGAAATGGTTTCATACGGTAGAGTGATCCCAGTTTGGCATGTACTTTTTTAATAGTTAAGTTGAGATGACTATCAAATTTTAGGTGGGAGTCTATGGTTATTACCAATAGCTTAGCCTGTGCCACTGGAGCGAATGGAGTAGCATTTGTGGAGTAGATAGTGAATTGACTGTTATCAGTGTTTTTGTTAGAACTGGTTATAATCATAAGCTGTGTTTTCTTTGGACTGAGGATACGTTGGGCTTTGGTAAGGTAGTTTTCAATGTCAGAGAATGCTAGTTGAGTTGTTTTCAGGAGAGTGGGAATGTTTTGTGCAGCACAGATTAAGGTAGTATCATCTGCATACTGAATGATAGATGCATGCTGTGTTGAGGTATGGAGGTCATTTGTGAAGATTGTGAATAGTAGTGGTCCTAAGATAGAATCATGTGTGACTCCTATAGTTATGGGCAGCTGAGGAGAGAGAGAGAGAGAATTTTCCCATTTCACAGCTTGGTACCTGTCAGTTAACTAGCTTTGGAACCAGGTAAGAGTAGAATTTGATAGGTGATATTGGTTTAGTTTGTTTAGCAGGATTTGGTGCAAGACTGTGTCAAATGCTTTGGACATATCCAAAAAAAAAAGAGTTGATACCTGCAGGCCTTCATTTTTGAGACAGTCTACTGTGTCTGTGAAGCAGATGAGGGCTGTAGTGGTAGTATGGACAGGTCTGAAACCATGCTGAGTAGGTGACAGGATGTTGCTGTCTAGGAGATATTTTAGCACCTGGGTATGGATGCATTTTTCTAGGATTTTGGCCAGGGGGAAAGTAAAGCAATGGGTCTGTAGTTATTAAGTTCAGTAGAGGTCCCACCTTTATGCATGGGTGTAACATAGGATATTTTCCAGAGTTTCGGCACATAGTTTTCAACAACTGATCTGTTTATGAGAGTGGAGATTGGGATAGCAATACCTTCTGCTGTGAGTTTCAAGAAATAGCTGTTGAGAAGGTCGGCTGCTGTTGATGAGGTTTTTAGTTTGGAGAGCATGCTTTTGATTGAAGTGGTGGAAACTGTTTTGAGGGTAAAGCTTGTATTAGTGTTATTTTTATTGGGGGGATAGTGAGGTAGGAACTGTCCTGTGATACTAAGGATAGAATTGAGTTCATAAAGTGGGAGTTGAGTTGTGTTTCGATGGGAAATTTAGTGTCAGAGGTGGTTGGTTTGGGGGTAGCCTTTTGGGTGGGTTTTAGTAGCTGGTTTACAATTTTCCAAAATGTTTGGGGGTTGTGTTGGTATTTAGTTTGTAATGTCATGTAGTAGGATTTTTTTGTCCACCCTAATGCATTTTTTTGCACGGTTGCGCAGTTCTTGGTAGTTAGTTAAGCTTTGTGTCTCTTTGGGGGTTTTTTTGATAGTAAAGCCAGGCAATGTATTTGGACTTGAGGATTTGTTTGGTTTCTTTACTGAGCCAGGGGTTTGTAGAGGTTCTAACCTTGATTTTGCGCAATGGAGCGACAGTGTCTAGGTGTTGTAGAAATGTTGTGTTGAAATATGCTACAGCGTGGTCAAGTGGGAGGGTTTTTATGGAGGTCCAGTCACAGTTACAGGAGAGAATTCTTTTGTTTCTAGTGGATTTATAGTTGTTGGTTTTGCATATGCTTGCTCTACTACGTATAAGGTATATTATGCTGTGGTCACTTAAGGTGTCTGGGAGACTGCCTGTGTTGTAGTACAATGTGGGGTTGTTAGTTAGGACCCAGTCAAGGATGGATTCCCTTTTAGATTTTTTTATCACATCTAGTTGGAATTTGGACTAGCTGCTGGTAGCCATGGAGATTTATAAGATTACTTGGTGGTTCTGAAATACAGGTGAACCAATCTAGGTTGAAATCCCCCAGAATAAGGGTTTCTTGTGAGTATGTGGAGGAACACCAGGATAAGAAGTCTTCAAGGCTAGCAGGTGTATTACCAGGTGGAATATAGATCACAATTGTGGTGATGACCTTTTTAGGATGAAGTTGAAGTTGTGAGATAAGTATGTCCCAATTATTGGGGGACGGGAAGGAGTTTGATAATTGGCATACAGTTAAGATGGATCATACCTCTCAACCATACTGAAATACTCAGTGTTTACTGAGTTTTGGGGTCCAAATAAAGGGGTGTCATGATTCCCAAGTGGCACCCCTTCAGTCCCGATTTTTTTCTTTTATTTGTTTAAGTTTTTGAAATACCAGGCTGTCAGAGCTTTCATCATGTGCGCAATGACGTCAGCTCCATCAGGACTACTAGCCAGTCGGAACTGAGCTCAAGGAGCTGACGTTGTCATTTTCGGCTGGTCTGGCTCAAATGCGAATGGGAAATCTCACTCGCGATTACAGGGAAATTTATTACAGCAGCTCTCACTTTGGAATTTGTTAACAGCTCTTGCTTTGGAATTTATTAAGAGCTTTGGATTAGAATGCAGGCCGTTGGGGTAGAATGCAGGCCATTCAGGTTACAGAAACAGGGAAGTCATCAGCTCTCGCTTTGGATTAGAATGCAGGCCATTGGGGTTTACAGCAACTCTCGCTTTGGATTAGAACAGGGAAGTCAGCAGCACTCCTCCGATGTTTGGACGCTCGTTTTGGATCCAGTGTGTCCAGGTTTGGCTTAACTGGTGTGTGTGTGTGTGTGTGTGTGTGTGTGTGTGTGTGTGTGTGTGTGTGTGTGTGTGTGTGAAAAAGAGCCTAAAGTCCCTAGCCACCACCATTTTCATCTTTGTCCAGATTTGTTGTGCTGAGTTGAGAGGAGCTATGATGGGAAGTGAGAACAGAATTTGTATTCCCCCATTACTGGCTTTGTTGTTTGTCCAGGTTTTTGTGCTAAGAGTTGAGAGCTATGGTGAGTGAAAAGTGAGAACTGAATTTGTATTCCTCCCCATATTGGCTTTGTCCATTTTTTTTGTGCTAAGAGGTTGAGAGGCTGAGCTATGGTGAGAAATGAGAAGTGAATTCATTAAATGATAGCCATTAAGTTTCAGTCTTCCTATTTTTTAGGAAACTGCTGATTTGACATAGTGGTTTGTTGCTCTGACCCTAGTGTATAGGGTCCTGGGTTCAAGACTTGCCAGCGAAAAGCATGGTGGTAACACATTTTATTCTAGCAACTTTCCAAAATTATACAAGCAATGGTTAAAATGTGTCCCTGGTAACTCCCTAGCCACCACAACTTGTGAGCTTTGTCCAGGTATTTTGTTCTAAGAGTTAAGAGCTATGGTGAGAAGTGAGAACTGAATTTGTATTCACGCATTATTGGCTTTGTTTGTCCAGGTTTTTTGTGCTAAGAAGTTGAGAGCTATGGTGAGAAGTGAGAACTGAATTCACTAAATGATAGCCATTAAGTTTCAGTATTCCTATTTTTTAGGAAACTGCTGATTTGGCATAGTGGTATGTTGCTCTGACTATAGTGCATAGGGTCCCAGGTTCAAGACTTGCCAATGACATGCATGGTGGTAATAACATTTTATTCTAGCAACTTTCCAAAATGATACAAGTAATGTTTAAAATGTGTCCCTGGGTTTTGACATTTTGCCCACCCCCAAAAAAAACTGAACTTGAAAATAAGTGCGAGAAGCTGTGCAAGATGCCAATGGCTTACACTACTGTCATTCTATTTATAATGTGCGTGTGGAAGTAGACTTTTATGATAGAAATGTTCTGAATTGCGCAGTTTTGTCATTATTGGTTCATGCATTTTGTTTCATTGCTTACAGTACAGCCTACTGGAAAAATGTTCAAACACTAAATTTAAAATGCGCTCTAACAAGTGTGTAGTATTATACAAGGATTATAACTTAATAAAGTCAGGAAGGTGTATCAAAGAAAATAACACATATATGTTTCTGGTTTTGTTTGCAAGGGGCCAATGATTTGAAAACAGCCCAAAGGTAATCTTTACTCACCACTGGCCAGATGCATTTTCTTTGGATGCAGTGTGGATTTCAATGCTATTTCAATGAATGTGAGTTTCAAGGGCAGAGAAGTTTTAATGTAAAAGTCTATTTTCATTGACACAGTATTACTTTGTTTAGCAGATGTCAAAATAAAATCCAAATAATCATTGTAGAAGTAAAGCAGTATGCACACATTAGTTTTTATGGTAAATGGAGTGAAATCGCCAGATAATGGGACATTGAAATGGCTGCTGGGGGTCAATGGTGCATATCTTGGTTGTCTGTTCTTCAGTTTACTTTTGAAAGTTGATATCCCACAATTCCATTGGAGTGGGTGAGGTTATGCAATTGTGTATGCAAATTAGATGTTAATCAGCCTACAGATTTGTACCTATGTTTCATGGGCCTTGTCCAGATTTTTGATGTTTCTAGGTTGAGAAGTATGAGTTGGACTTATACAGTAAGGCAGTTCCACCCTTTTATGAAGTGGTCTGTTTTGTCTAATGATATTGTAGCCAGTAGGGAGAACTTCTGAGTTAGCTATGTCTTTATTTAGCCATGTTTCTGTTAAAGCAACTATGTCTGGGGAGTAGTGTGCTATTGTGGCCTGGAGTTCCGGTATTTTATTTTTGATACTTCGAATATTAATATTTAGTATTAAAAGATGGTTAGTTTTGCTGCTGTTTTTGATTTGCCCAGGGATGAAGATAGTGGGGGTGTTATGTTCTGACATTTGTGTTGGAGCAGTTTGTGTTGGACAGGATGGATTTGGGCCTGGGTTGGAGTGGATATCCCCACTTATGGTGAGCCTGGTGTTAAAATGGTGATACAGATGTTGGAGTTTGGTGATGAGTGTGAGAAAGTATTGTGTTTTTTTGGAGTAGGAATGAGAGCATACCTGTTTAGTTTTGAATTGGTGTGTTATGTAGTTCTTGAACAATTGTGGGCAGATATTATTATAATATGCGGTGTCTGTATATGAGAGGGCATAATGTAGTTTTGTGCTACTAAGTTTAGGGATATTGCTAGAGTAATAACTGGTGGAGTTATAAAGAATTATGGAAAGACTGACTAGATTTAGTTGTGTGATAGTCATGGTTATAAAGTTTAAGTTGGTTCTAGGTGGAGGTCTGGATAGGAAATATTGGGTTGCACTATATGTGGATGGGTAAGTAGTGTGGGGTGATGTAAAAAATGCCAAGTAGGAATGAGAGCGGTTGGCAGTATTTTGTGGTGGAGCAAGTTGGTGCAGTGTAAAGTGATCTGACTTGAGAAGCTGTGATTGGTGTAGGTGATGTGAGGTTGAGCTGTGGGTGTGGCTGTGATTACTATAAATTTAGAGGTAGTGTGGGCGGGAGGAAATTGGGGGCAGGGCAGGGGAGTGGAGATAGCCCGAGCATTAGCAAGGGAGAACGGAGCAGGGCAGAGCCAACCAAGACAAGAGTAACGGGGTGGGACAGAGCCCACCAAGACAAGAGTAAAAAGTGTTACTTTACAAATCTGAACACCTTAAACAAATTCCTGAGGTCTAACGGCTTACCAGCAAGCAGAATTCAATTGCTGAAGAGCACTTGTGTCCTAGTGGGAGACTAGAAATTTAAAGATGGCTCCATGCTCAGCAGGATTCTAAAATAGACTTAGTATTGGGGGAGGGGGATAGCACAAGGGGTGTAAACCAGGTGGAATGCAAAGAAACCAGTGAAACCAGAGAGGCAATCAGGGGAAATCTATCAGTGAAGGCATCGGAGGGGGTAAGTAATAATTCAAACTCTACATGTAAAGTGAAGGAGAGAAGAGACAGCAAAGTTTATTAAGGTTGGGAGTATGTCTTCACATTCACTTGCTTATTAGCAGCCAGTTTTTGCACAGAGCATGAGCGTTAGCAAGGGCAAATGGAGCAGGGCAAAGCCCACCAAGACAAGATTAAAAAGTAAGTGTTACTTTACAAATCTGAACACTTTAAACAAATACCTGAGGTCTATTGGCTTACCAGCTAGCAGAATTAAATCGCTGAAGAGCACTTGTGTCCTGGTGAGAGACTAGAAATTTAAAGATGGCTCCATGTTCAGCAGGATTCTAATATAGACTTAGTACTGGGGGAGGTGGATAGCACAAGTGGTGTAAACCAGGAGGAATGCAAGGAAACCAGTAAAACCAGAGAGGCAATCAGTGGAAATCTATCAGTGAAGGCTGCAGAGGGTGTAAGTAACAATTCAAACTCTACCTGTAAAGTGAAGGAGAGGAGACAACAAAGTTTATTAAGGTTGGGAGTGTGTCTTCACATTCACTTGCTTATTAGTAGTCAGTTTGTGCACATAGCACGAGCGTTAACAAGGGCGAATGGAGCGGGGCAAAGCCCAACAAGACAAGAGTAAAAAGTAAGTGTTACTTTACAAATCTGAACACTTTAAATAAATTCCTAAGATCTAATAGCTTACAGCAAGCAGAATTCAATTGCTGAAGAGCACTTGTGTCCTGGTGGGAGACTAGAAATTTAAAGATGGCTCCATGCTCAGCTGGATTCTAATATAGACTTAGCATTGGGGGGGGGGGGGGGGGGTAGCACAAGCAGTGTAAACCAGGTGGAATGCAAAGAAACAAGTGAAACCAGAGAGGCAATCAGTGGAAATCTATCAGTGAAGGCATTGGAGGGGGTAAGTAATAATTCAAACTCTACATGTAAAGTAAAGGAGAGAAGAGACAGCAAAGTTTATTAAGGTTGGGAGTGTGTCTTCACATTCACTTGCTTATTAGCAGCCAGTTTGTGCACAGAGCATGAGCATTAGTGAGGGTGAACAGAGTGGGGCAAAGCCCACCAGGACAAGATTAAAAAGTAAGTGTTACTTTACAAATCTGAACACTTTAAACAAATTCCTGACGTCTAATGGCTTACCAGCTAGCAGAATTCAATTGCTGAAGAGCACTTGTGTCCTGGTGGGAGACTAGAAATTTAAAGATGGCTCCATGCTCAGCAGGATTCTAATATAGACTTAGTATTGGGAGAGGGGAATAGCACAAGGGTAAACCAGGTGGAATGCAAAGAAACCAGTGAAACCAGAGAGGAAATCAGTGGAAATCTATCAGTGAAGGCCTCAGACAGGTTAAATAATAATTCAAACTCTACCTGTAAAGTGAAGGAGAGAAGAGACAGCATAGTTTATTAAGGTTGGGAGTGTGTCTTCACATTGACTTGCTTATTAGTAGCCAGTTTGTGCACAGATTAGAGTAGGGAGATACATTAGCAATGAAGGTGAATGTATAGAGATGCAAATAAATAGGTGATACAAACCAAGGCAGAAAGCACTGAGAGGGCTGCTTGATGGTTAATTTAATCACAGAGATCTGAATTAAATGTATACTGTCTGTTGGACAGTTAGGATTACTGCACTAGCTGGGGAGGGGGAGGACACAAGGCTACAACAGTTAGTCATATTAGCACACTGAGAACTATTAAGAAATACTGCTAATACTCACTCTCATAAAACATACTTAGAATGCCTGGGTGGACTGACCCTGCTCTTGAGGCTCAAAATGTATATCCTTATTTAGTTTGCAATACTGATTCCTTCTTATACTGTATGGGTGGGGTGGTAGCCACAGACTGCAGATTTGCATGAGTGTGCTCAGCAAGCAGAATTCAGTTGCTGAAGAGCACTTGTGTCCTGGTGGGAGACTAGAAATTTAAAGATTGTTATCATGTCAGAACCAGAATTGAGAGTGCAACTTCTTCAAGCCATGAGGTGCAGAGTTGAAGGTGAAGGCAGATTGTGCTGGATTTGTGAAACAGAGCTCAAACAATCAAAAAGAGCCAGAAATAAACTTTAGGTAACCAGAACTAGCACAAATGATTTATTTTGCAAAGAAAATGAAATGGAGCATTCATAAGGCACAAAACGTAATAATCAAATGAAAGGCACAAAACACTTTGGGCAGGATTCACGAAGGCTTGCACGGAGTGTAAGAGACGTGTAACACTCCATGCAAGCCTCGCGATCCAGGAACAGCCCGAAACTCCGTGTAAAAGACCAGCTAAAATGTCTCTTACACGGACTGGGCGTGGATATGCTAAATACCTCACTTGCAGCCGAAAGGCATGCAAATGAGGTAGAGTAGCGATCCACGAAACAGAAAGCAGCCCGTGTAAGAGCCGTTTTAGCTGCAGAAATGTACTCAGTTAACAACTGAGTACGTTTCTGCAAAAATCACAATGGAGCCATGTCAGCTCCAAATAAAGGGTGCATATGTGTCAGGCAGCATGTCAATGGCCAAATATGTGGTCATTGGCAAGGTACCCCAATGCAAATATTAAAAAAATATAATTTTTTTTTTTTGGCGATCGCCGATGTTTAAATGCAGTGCAGCCCCGTGCAAACAGGCTGCGCTGTATAAAACATAAAAATGAAGGTTATAAACCCACAAATGTGGGTTTTATGCAATACATGGAATGACAATACAGGGACCAGCAGACCAAAAACAACATGGCCACCGTGTAGTGGTTGCTAAGGGGGGAAGCTGAGTCTAAGACATGTAATTAAGCATTAGTAGGCAATCTGATGTAAATGAGGGTTAGGATACTGAATCCCACAGTCACATAGCAAATGAGCACATTCTCAATAGTGTAAGAGATACATAAGGGGGAGGAATAGAGTAGGAGATAGGTGACATCACAGGGGGGAATGGTAGAAAGAAATGCAGTTCATTGGAGGTCAGTGTTACATGACAGATGACAGACACAGATCATGGAAAGAGGAGTGCCACAAGATAAGCATGGGAAAGTCAAGAAATGGAAGGTGTACACTGTTACTTACACCAAAGTTTCTTGCTGGGAGTGCATGCGCATGTGTGGGTGCCATGAGGCGTGAGTAGGACAGTGTGCGAGCGTGTAAGGCAGACTGAGCATGTGGGAGCCTGTTGGCAGACTTGTAACACTGTGTGCGCTGGTGTGCACGCGTTTTAACCCGAATAAACAGATTCTGAACCGTGTAAGAATGTGTGCGCGCGTGTAAGCCACTGTGAGCGTGTTTCTGCTGGTATGCACGCTGCTCCCCCCTGAGGAAACAGAAAGGAAAAAGGAAGCAACAGAAATAGTAGGAAGCTAGCAGGGAATACTGCTGAAGCTAGCAGGTGAAAACAATTAGAAGCAGGCAATTACACAGGCAGAATAGTAGCTCAGCCAAGCACTTAAAACTCTGCAAACAGCAGTGCAGGATGTTTCTCTCAAGAGACACTGCAAGACAGGAGTAAGCTATTAGAAGTGAAAACTGAAAAAGCTGAACTCAGAGCAGAAATGCTAGGGGCTGCCATAGCTGTCATAATGAGACATAGGCGACTTGCTGAGGGTGGTGACAATGCAGATGGTGCCAGACAACCCACAGTGAGAAGACGGAGAAGAGTGTACAGGCCCAGGGTCACCCACCACGGGTTACATGAGCTGGAGATAGTAGAGCACTATAGAGTGGACAGAGACCTCCTGCAGCAAATTGTCAAGCTGTGCAGGCCACGCCTCACACACAGAACCAACAGAGGGGAACCCATCCCAGTGGAAACCAAGGTATGTGTTGGCCTAAGAATGCTAGCAACAGGTACCTTCCAGAGACCAACTGGTGATATGATGGGGATATCACAGGCATCAGCCTCCAGGGTACTGCACCAGTTCCTGGATGCCATGTCAGCACATGTCGGTGATCATGTATATTTCCCCAATGCCCGTGAGGTATTGGCCAGCAATATGTGTCTCTTCCAGCAAATAGCGGAATACCCTGTGGTAGTGGGTGTGATAGACTGCATGCAAATACGCATCAAAGCACCAGGCGGTGAGCGGGGTAGGGCCTACATTAACCACAAGGGCTTCCCCTCCATCAACTGCCAGGTCGTGTGTGATGCCCAGGGCATAATAATGAATGTGTGTGCTTGCTGCTCTGGGAGCTATCATGATTCCCACATCTGGAATTTGACGCAGCTGTACCAGACATTTGCCAATGGGGACATCCCACACGGACACCTAGTGGGGGATGCAGGTTATGCACTGGAGCCGTGGCTGATGACACCAATCAGAAACGCACACACACCTGAACAGGAACGCCATAATGAGGCACACACACAAACACGTAATGTAATAGAGCGTGTGTTTGGGCTGCTCAAGTCACGGTTCCAGTGTCTGGACACATCTGGTGGAGCCTTACAGTACTCACCAACTACATGTACCCAAATTGTCATAGTATGTGCTATGCTACATAATATGATCTTGCGAAAACAGCTGCAGCAGGACCAGCATAGGGCCAGGCCAAACAGCCCCCCACCACTGCCAAGGCCATCACAGGCAGAGCGTGACTCGGAGGAGGAACAACCTGAGCCTGCCCCAGTAGGCAGAAGGAGGCATGCCCAGTATGCCCTGGCCTTGGCAAAGAGGCAATGCATAGCACATACACTTGCTCAGTAGGAACCCTGGGAATGATACCCCTCTCTGACTCACTCAAATAATAACAGCGATGCCTAAAATGACATGACCTGCTCACAAACATGTACAGGGAGTGTAATATGTGCTTCCGACAGAGGCAGCCCTGCAGCACCACCTGAGGCATGAATGCCATGTGTTAAGTAATGTAACACCATGTACTATATGCACACTTGAGGACCCTGACTAACATCCACCCTCACCAAGCATGAAGCCACAATATGACAATGGGATGATCAATTGCAATAATTGGCTGAAGTAATGCAGTTAGTCAAAGGGGAGCCAATGTGTTTCAGCCTGGGAAGACATGCTGAGTATGACATGATGCACCACCTGCTAGGGTTGGCGTGCACCTATCAGTCCAGGCCCCATGGATACTGGCAAAGGCTGTCAGTACCCACAGCATGCCCTGAATAGGTAAGTCTCAAAACACAAACCTACCTTCATAGGTACCACAAGGGATAGGAACCTAGATGTAATGCTACCCAGTGCCAGAAGTCTAAACTGCAAGATGCGTGCAGTGTAAACACACACAGTATGGAGAATGTTGATATCTGTCCTGTAATAGAAACTGGGTCAAGGCTCACATCAGCACCCTAACACTACCAGGTTACACCTCATACTGTGCTGTACAGCCTCAAAACATGGAACAAGCTACAAAAGGAGGGTGACTAGCAATAATTGTCAAGGATAACCACACCCCCATGTTGGTACCACAACAAGAAGCAGCATGGATTAGCCATGGTCAAGTACCAGTGGCTAAAACCGACTACCAGTATATAGCCTGCTGCAGACTACTGTCCTAACACCAGGAACTGCACCTGGCCTATGTTGGAATACATGAATATATCAAGCCCCCCAAACCACATTATATTGGTTGACTGAAAATACCCAGACATACACTGGGAGCATTATACTAGCACCAACACAGTAGGAGAAAAGTTCCTAGAATCCATAAACCAAAATGCCCAGGAACAATGTACCACTCCCACAAGAGGGGTAAGCATACTGGATGTGATAATCAGCAACATGCGTACTGGATGGCAAGATGAGAAGTGTATCCCTCATTGGTAAGACCAGACCATAGAGTAATCACACCGGATATACACATCCTGACCACAGTCCCTGGCCAGAAAACCACAGTGAAAAACATGTGTAAAGCATAACTTGCACCCCTCCAAACTGATGTGGAATCCACTAAAGGCCCTGTGCAGGTGCAGAATATGGGACACACCACAGAACCTGTTATACAGGCATTCCATGAACACAGCCAGGAATGCTTGGATTATGCAATCACAAATAACAACAAGATACAATGCCATACACGCAGGCATCTGGCATGCTGGACTCCAGCCATTACCAAACCATGCAAGAGAATGAGGAAGCTACTACATGATAGAGCAAACATAAAAAGGGAAGTAATCATTGATCAGTAGTATGGCAATAAAATATGTCCACACATACAATCCACTAAGGCCAGCTACAACAAGTAGAATCTGTGAATCCTGAGGCAATGTTACACCTGCCCCAAGTACATAGACAACCCTCAACTCCCCCCAATAAATGCAAATATATGTGAGAGATGCAACCATTTATCCAAACCAGAGGCTGAGCTACCCCAACTCAGTACTGTCAAAACTAGTCAGGAAGAGAAGGTAACCACACACACCACAAACCCAGTCCCACATAGACCTATCACAACTGTAAACCAAACACATAAATATAGAAAAACATTCCCGGAGGCCCTAATTACAAACACACCACACCAACAGAGGCCTCCAAAGCAGACCCCAAGCAACCACAACCTCCAAACATAGCACATGCAACACATAGTACACAAAGCTGGTGTGCCAAACAGTCACAGGCCAGAAGGAGAAACAACATGCCTGATACAGTTGTAATAGGTGTCTCTATAGGCAGACACACTGCTGTCCCACTCACCAGACTGAACAAGGGAAAGGGTACAGTAAGCTGCCTGTAGGCTGCTACAATACGCCACATAACACAAGTACGCAGGTCACCCCAAAGCAAGCAGAAATATGATGCAGTCATTGTCCATGCTGGTGTGAATGACCCGAGATGTACCTCCCTGGACTACATGAAAAGAGACATGGATGAGCTCTCTGAGTATGTACTCCAGGCCGGTATGACACTGGCTGTTTGCAGCATCCATCCCTCACCAAGAATGATGCCACAGTACAAACACAGAATGATCAGCTTTAACAGTTGGCACAATTACAGCTGTCAGTCCAAGAGGATCTAATGTCTGTCTGCTTGAGATGTCATGCATGACAAGCCATGCAGCTGTTCCAGAGATGGCTTGCACCTGTTACCCCTGGGCATCTGGATACTGGTTAAGGCCTTTGCCACCTCCATAGAGCCGTATGTAGGCAAGGCTGAAAAGACTAACACACCACCCTAGAAAACATAAGTGGTAAGAAACATAAGGGTAATGCTGACCAATGTCAGATGTGTAAACTGCAATATGCATGCTCCTGAGGCACTTCCCAGTATGGAGAACATCGATGTCTGTACAGTGACAGAAACCTGCTGCAAGCCTATGGACAGCACACCAGCACTACCAGGTTATACTTCATATCATGCGTTATGGCACCAACACCTGGACCAAAACATCAAAGGAGGGGAGTATCCATATGCAGCACAGACAACCATACGGCCAGGTAACTGACAATGCACGAAGCAGCGGAGACCACCCATGTGCACCTAACTGTAGTCAAAACTGCTGTACAGTCTGTAGCATGCGACAGACCACACTCTCACACACAGGAACCCCACCGAGACATCCTGAAGACACTGGACAGTATGAATGTCCCACCAAATACCAAACAAGGTACTCACAAATTACCACATAGGTGGAAAACCATTATGTATGCAAGGAGTAATCAGGGACCTAGGGACACAAGTCGACAGTAACCTGTTATGTGACACTCACAATGCCAATGTGGCTAGGAAGACTGTCTATATTGGACACCGTATCATGAAAGGATTCACATCTACATCAACAGAGGTCACTGTGCCCCTGTAATGTTCTCTTATCAGACCCATAATCTAGTACAATGACTCATATGGGATGTACCTTACCTGACACCTGCAGTGGTTAGAAAGACCTCAAAGGTACCTCACCAAGAGGATAAAGGTTCTCAAATATATGTCATATGCTGCCTGGCTGTAGACACCACAGCTGAATGCAGTCACAGGCTGCCTACACAGAGGCATTGTATGTCTGTTGTACAAGGCCATGTCCAACACAGGAGTAATGGACATGCTCCACCCCAGGAAATCAAAGCCATTGGAGCTGTGAGAGTGACAGATGTCAACCTCAACACATAATGAAATAGGATGTGCTGGAGGGACAGATACATAACCCAGAGGCTCCCCACACCCTGGAACAGGATCCCACTCCATGTTAGGCAGAGCCCCTCACTGACACCCCTCAACAGGAATATTGCCAAGTGGATGGATGATCGTAGATGTACATTGGGGTCTTCACTGTGTCACGTCCAGACAGAGGCACAGTAAGGTAAATCATAAATGGCCATAATATACACATAGCAAGGGGCTGTGAAAGACACACACACTCTGGCTAGGCTTACTAATGCCCTAGGGTGGATAGCCTAGTATGAACCTATGAACTTATGAAAATACAAATTGTACAGGACACTAAGGATAATCACAAGGCTTACTCAACTGATGGTAGGAACCATGTTGGGAATTCACAAATATGCTCCAAATCACACAGATATTACAAACAACATACCAAACACACACACATATTGCCAACATACAATCTGACAGGTGCAGTGCACCCCCCCCCCCAGAATGCAAAATATCTATCCCAGCAGACTGCTGGCCCCCTGACATTGCAGATGCTGAGGTAACAGCCATCATCTACAAAGCAAAACACACAGCAGCAAAGGTATGAGATGGTATCCTGGGCTGAGTCCAACATGGACTCCAAGAAGAATGGAATGCCAAATCACACTACTGCTCAATGTCAGCCTTACCACAGGATATGTACCCAAAGAGCAGTGTACAACAACAGTGGTCCTTCACAACAAAGGTGTTGCCTGAATGGATACTGCAAACTACCACCCCAGGATCCTGACAAGCTTGGTCTGCACAGCTATGGAAAGGATCAGCATGTACTGCAGACATAAAGCTATTGGGGACCTACTGACACTGGACCCTACCCAGTGTGGCTGTTGTAAGTGCAGATCCTGCCCCTAAACATGTTTGACCCATTTGAAACAGTCATTAAGGTCATCGATGAGGGCAATGTGGTCCACATAGCGTAGCTGGACTGTGCAAATGCTTCCAGATAATACCCTATGTGTTCAGTATGGATATGTTCACCAGCTTAACTATAAACCCCTATGTCAGTAGAGGGGTTGCAAACCAGAACAAGGACAGAACTGACATGGTCAGACACGCTGCATCCATGTCAGACTACAAACCAGATATAAGTGGCATCCCACAAAGCTTGGTCCTGGGACCTCCCTCATTCCGTATATATGTCCCATAGGTGCAGGCCAACATGGAAGGACTGTGACTGAACATGTATGCAGAGGAGTACAAACTGCATACCATATCTGACCCCCAGCTGACACAAGCATCCCACAAAAGGGCCACATAGAAACAGACAACTGGTGCCATAGCCATGTCAGCAAGCTAATTGCAGAAATGTGTATAGGCAACCACCGTGGATACACAGTAAGTGCCCACCAATTACCACACAGGTGTTAACCCATTACGTACCTAACATGTAATGAGAGACCTGGGGACACAAGGTGATATATATCCTGCACTGGACAAACATGTGGCTGTAGTGTTCACAGAAACATACCATATAACCACCCAATAATGAAGGTTGTCAGATCTAGATAAGGGGAGGTCACTGTGGCTCTGCAGTCATCCTTCATCAGCGTCACAATTGACTACAATAGCCCCTGTGGGATGTACCTCAGCAGACACCTCCATCAACTGTAAAGTCCACAACAGTACCTCACCAGGAGTAGCAAAGAGCATGAACAGATGCCATGTGTTGCCTGATTAAACAAACTGCAGCTCCACACACTGCCATACTGCCCACCCAGAGGCAAGCTGTGCCTGATGTATGAAGCCATGTCCAAGCTGGAATCAATGAACATGCTGCATCTTGTACAATCTGAATGGCAGTGAGCTATGCACATGAGAGACCTGAACCCCAGCACTGATATACATAGGACAAGCTGTACTGAATGATCCATAACACAGAAGCCACCCCCACTCTTGAGTAAACTCCCAGTACAGGTTAGCCAGAGAGTCACCCATTGACACCCCTCAAGAGGAATCTTGATGAGTGGATGGGAGATGGTAGGTTTACCCTGGGTATCACTGTTATGTCACAGGTAGACGGAGGCACAGTATACTAACCATGACATATGTCATGGCAAACTCCAGTTACAATGTGCGTCGAAGGGCAAACACACTCTCTGACTAGCATCAGAAATGGCCTAGGGCACATCGCTAGTGTTTGCCTATGTCCACCTTTGTTGTGGAATACACTACCAATGTTGGACAAACCTGGTGTAGGTAGTCCATATCTGAACATAATAAAACATGGTCATATGTGCACAACTGGCCCCTACACAGTCTGTTGTGCTCACTATGAAGATTTCAAGCAGTATTAGGACTAAAGCCCAGGATACTGTCCACCACAGTGAAAGTACTGAACCAGTACACTATACGGTACTACAGTGTTAGGTCATTATGATAGGATGTTGACAACTGTATGCAAAGTATCCCATGCAATCCCTGCAGGCACAGTATAATCCCTGTTGTGGTCAGACACGAAGCAGTTGGCCAGTAAGTACACAACATGACACCCAACACACAACCATAAATGTGAGATGTTGTTGAAGTTCACACTCACCCAAATATGTGGTGGACTGCAGAGTTCAACATATGGAAAGCTCACAGTGGGCATGCTCGCACACTTTGATAAATGAGGCATATGTCAGACAACATGCCATGGAAAGGCTGAACTGGGCATGCTCACACACTTAGGCCATATCTCCATTTAGCAGTTGGCCACACATATCTGGTATTTGTACGTGTCATTCCAGGAACCAACCACAACACAGCAATCTGCCCAGTGCACACAGTAAATGGCTGCAGAGACATAAGTGATATAGTGGATCACCCTCATATTCAAACATCTTCCACAGATACACAAGTTGTTCATAGGAACAGGGAATGCTATGGCAATAAAGACCTGCAAACAGTCTAACAGAAATAAATATTGTGCATCTGACAATTAAACATATGGGTGTAGAGGTCAATACTAGGCTGTTTGCCCTAGGGAATGACAGCTTAGCCAGAGTGTGCTTGGCATCTGCATCCCCAGTACAGTAGGCTACTGTGCCACTGTAAAGTAGGTCACATAAGGCAACGTGTGAGGCTAGTGTGCTGTGCCTCTGTCAAGCAGGGACACAGTGGAAATCCCAGGGTTTGAATGTGCTAAGCCACATCCATGTTGTTGGTGTGTGCTGGAAGAGGGTTGCTGAGGACCTCTAACAGTAAGTGGGAGTCAATAACAGACTGAGGGGAGCCCTATCTGCATTGTCTGGACAATTCCACAGTCAGCACTGTGTTGTGATGATTATGTGAGATTGAAGTGTCATGCCAGTACTATTCAGAGATGTCCTCCCTCTGTGGGCTACAGCTCTGCAATATATTAGCTCACTCTGTCTGTTGGACGGCTCATATATGGCTGGTGTACACCTGACAGGTGTCCTGTTGTGGAGCAGTCATGGGTATATGTGGGATAGCATGTTCAATGCAAACCTTACACATGCTCATAGAATGCAATTGTCAAGGATTATGCAGAGTGGCCAGTATAGTCCCCCAGCATGGGCCCTTTGAAATCTTCCACCCAAGTCTTCACAAGTGTAGAGTCTGCTTGTGCTAAATACAGTTTGTTTGCAGTGACAACCTTGCCTGGGGGGTGGGGATGGGATATGGATGTCCAGGGAAAGGTGGGTATGGTCAGATATCAACAATGGTGGTCTACCTCTGGTGTGGAACAGTGAGCACCCATGTTGCAGATGGACAGGTGCAATATGTATTCCCCCATGTGGCTGTGGTGAGTGGTTCTGCCATAGCAAATGGACCCACAAATTGTAGTGGCTGTAGGGTAATGTTGTAGAGGCCTGAGTAGTTCCCACACACAATATGCCTGTACCTGATGTTAACAACTGGAATGGTGTATGTGAACACCTGCATATCCCAGCACTGTTCCCAGGGAAGCAAAGTGTGTGTCCTGGATGTGGGAGTGGTGTTCTGGACTGGTTGTGTTGTGTGTTACAGGTCCTGTGGTCATGAAGCATGGTATAGAACATAACCTGCCAGTGCGATGTGCATATCTGACCCCGAAGTAGGTGGCTGCAAATGCATATATATGCTATCCCCCACCTGACAGGTAGTACTAGATGTACATACCTCTGTAGAAATAAAGATGTCAGCACCCTATAAATACTGCAGGTGCAGAACAGATGCCCAATAATTCGGATAGCGTGCTCTGCTAATGCGTCTCCCTCAAGTGCCATAATATAGTTAGGTAGGAGTTTAAACCATGCAAATGCTCAGTGTGTGTGTGTGGGGGTGATCGGGGTTGTTGTCTGTGTGAGGGAAGTGTCCCTTTTGGCAACTGGGAAAACACTCTACAGGATGCACATTCCCCTTTCTAAGCACTGATGATGTCAGCACCCTATAAGTACAGCAGGAGAAGGGAAACCTCCCAGTAATGCGAATAGCGTGCTCTGCTAATGCATCTGTCATGAGTGTCATAACATAGTTAGGTAGGGGTTTTAATCTTGCAACTGCCCAGTGTGTGTGGAGGGGGATTAGTGTGTGTGCAATTCTGTGTGAGGGAAATGTCCCTTTTGGCAACTGGGAAAACACTCTACAGGATGCACATTCCCCTTTCTAAGCACTGATGATGTCAGTACCCTATAAGTACAGCAGGAGAAGGGAAACCTCTGAGTAATGCGAATAGCGCGCTCTGCTAATGCATCCGTCACGAGTGTCATAACATAGTTAAGTAGGGGTTTGAATCTTCCAAATGGCAAGTGTGTGGATAAGGAGAGTGTGTGTGCTGGCAAGTCTGTATGAAAGATATGTGCATTTTGGCAAGTAGGAGAACACACTACATGATGAACATTACCCTTTCCAAACACTGATGATGTCAGCACCCTATAAGTACAGCTGTAGAAAGGATGCCTCCCAGTAATCAGAATAGCACACTCTGTTAATGCATCTCTCTCAAGTGTCCTAACATAGTTAGAGAGGGGTTTGAAACCTGCAAGTATGTGTGTTTGGATGAGGGGAGTTTGTGTGTGTGCAATTCTGTATGAAAGACATGTACTTTTTGGCAATCAGAAGAACACACTACATGATGCACATTACCCTTTCCAAACACTGATGATGTCAGCACCCTATAAGTACAGCCGGAGAAAAGAAACTTCCTAGTAATCCGAATAGTGCTCTTCGCTAATGCGTCTTTCTCACATGTCGTGACATAATTAGATAGGGGTATGAATCCTGCAAATGGCAAGTGTGTGTGGGGGGGGGATAGTAGGGTGTGTGTAATTGCAAGTGTGAGAGAACAGATCCTTTTGGCAACTACTACAATACACCAGATGCTGCATATTCCCCCAGTAAACACAGGGGATGTCACCACACTATCAGTACAGCCAAACAGGGCTACTTGCCCAGTAATGCCAATAGTGTGCTCTGCTTCTGGGTCTATTACCACTGTCAGAGCACAGATAGGTATGTTTTGGAAACCCACAACTGCCACATGTGGTTGTGTCACACAATATGACCATGTGTGGGTTGTTGTTCATAACAATGCATGCCATTGCCTAAACCAGCAATGGCAATGCACACATGATGTATGTGTGTGACACACACACATATATATACTTGTGACCTTCAGTAGTTACCATGTCTGACACGTGCCTCAAGTGGATAAATGGTATTTGCAATGCATAACATTATGACTGTGTCTTACTGTGCTGGGGCCGCATGCGGTATGTGTATATGCAGTGTGAGTTGTATATGGTATAATACCAACAGCAGGGGATACACATCTGGTCTGGGCCATATAGTCTACATGTAGTCGACGAACAGGTGCTGCATGTTCCCACCTGTTGTGGGAGTGGTAACATGTTGTTCCACTGCAATTCAGTGACTACATGCTGGGAACCTTTCAGCTAGTGTGTTGTAGCTACAGTAATGCTCATGCACAATGTTTGGCTGTATGCAGTCCAGCCATATAAAGACATTTCTAGAGACTGTCATATTGCCAGTGTTGTTAGGGAGGACAGGTGGGTTTCCTGTGTATGGGAGGGTTGTGTGTGCCAGGCTATGAACCAGAAGGCAGTCCAACACACTGTTAGCTGCTCATGGATAGGCCTTGATGCTTTGTGCTGTGCCAACAACCTGGAGGTGTGTGTATCTCTGCTGCCTTGAGATACCATCCCCCTGTCCATGTGTGTTACATGTGTAGGGGATGACAGGCATGGTATGAGGTATAACCTGGCAGTGAAGGGTTGCACCTGTGAGCCGTGAATCAGGAATCTGGTACTGCACATTGCTGGGGCTGCTGCTGGCACTATGGGGGCATCCGCAGGCCTGTTGTCATCCGTGCCGACTGCCAGCTGCTGCTGTTGCTGGCATACGGCCACGTCGATGCCGCAACCGTCCACCATTGCCCTGGCTCATGGACATGTGGTTGTGGAACTGCTGTAATATGTCCCCACAATGTCTGTCTATGACATCGGTGAAATTACGGATAGCATCTGCGATGTCACGCATACTGTCAGTCATGGCTGTGCGACATGCTCTCAGCTCCCTCAGACCCTGTCTGGTGTACCTTTCCATACGCGACTGTGCCTGCATGACAGCCAGAAATATAGCTGAGGTTGACAGACCTCTTTGGGCATGTCTGCCAGAGGCAGTACGCCCACGGATGCTCCCACGAGAACCCATGGGCAACTGTCTGTGTGGTACCATCGCAGGACCCTGCCCATGGCTGCTGTGTGGGGAAGCATGTGCCACAGATACCACATTACCCTGGTCAATGCCCACTGTATCCTGTCCATCACCTAGGGACAATGGTGACATAGGATGTACTGGCAGGATGACTGTGCACAATGATAGGGTTGACAGCTGTGTACTGTCAATTGGCTGACCAATGACGGACCTTGACACACCTTACTGTGCCATTACACAGATATCATCATTATCAGTACCTGTGGCACCAGATTCAGGTTCCCTGCTGCAGGACACCAGATCAGCACCAGAACCTGTGGGAGGAAGACAGGAAACACAGTTTACAATGTCTACACAATGTTGCCAGTGATGCACTAATGCACACATGCACACATGCACACGTGGACACATGCACACATGCACACAAGCACACATGCACACATGCACACATGCACACATGCACACGTGCACACATGGGCACGTGTACACATGGACACATGCACACATGTACACATGCACACGTGGACACAGGCACATATGCACACATGCACACATGGACACAGGCACACATGCACACATGAACACATGCACACATGCACACGTGGACACAGGCACACATGCACACATGCACACCCCGCAGTATACACACAGTGCACTACTGAGTTACACTATTATTACTAGCATTATCAGGACTATTATAGGTATTGTTAAAACACACTTACCAGCATGGATGGGCTGCCTTGCAGTAACACCGGAGGGACCTGCAGAAATGAGGGGATTAATGTCAGTGGGCACAACTGTGCCATTGATACTGCATATGATACAGTGTAGTAGTACACCAGTTGCCTTTCACATGTCAGCTGCTGATATTGGCAATATCACACCTGCACAATTACATACTATGTTGACAGCTACATACCACGGACACACCTTACACATGCATAAACTAACAGTGTACAGAACAGTCAAGTGTACATATGGCATATTACCTGTACGCTCCATGTCGTGTTGCTGTGTGGATCCAGCCTCCATCATAATGCAGCCATGTTGATGTTGATGTTCCTGGGCTGGACCCACAACACTTAGGAGTAGCCCCTCCAATCTGGTGAGGGGGGGATGTGTGGCCACCCCACCTCCTGTGGCGACCTGTTGCCTTTGGATATCTGACGCACGCTGACGGACATTTCTGATTAAATCACTGCAGTGATGTCGTACCTGCTCATATGTCCTATTATGCGTGCCAATGTAATTTACCCTACGGACAAGGTCTTGCCACAGTGCAGCCCTCTCCTGCTGATTCTGGCTGGTGTGGGAAAACAGTATGTCATAATCCTGCACCAGGATCTGGTGTATCTCTTCATCTTCTGCAGCAGAGTAGGCAGGATTTCGCTGATGCACCATGTCCCTGAAAGAGAACACAAACAGGATATCAGCAAACTATGTCAGCAATATATGGCACACATACTATACATGATACTCAACTGTAGTGATATACTACTACTCCCATATGTAGCACGTGGGTGTCTCTTGGTGGATACACAAGTACATGGCCAGATATCAGTGCTCAACCAACACCTGTGCAACAATACCTACCACATTCCATACAACATAGCAGCAAGCCCCATTGGTCAGCACACTGAGACAGGTCCAATGCACAACCTCACTCTGGGGGTTCATACCAAGGTACTATATGTGGAACGCCATCCACTAGTGTGATCTGGACACAACTTACTCGGCCTGGATATACATATCCCACCACCACCACCAGCACAGTAGACTACTTTGATATATATGTGAATAGACAGATATTCACTTGTTAGGACTGACATGGTATCCATGCAGCCCACTGGGCCAGTGGAAGCCACAACCCACAATGCTGACCCCTTTGCGAATGCTTCCCACGGACATCCCAAAGAATGCATGGAAGATGCACACACATTTCTAACCCAGACCCTATGCACAAAGGTTAGGCATCCTGTCTGGTGGCGCCCAGCCAAAGGCAGATTGTATAACGATAGAAGGAGGCTACTGCAGGACAGAGCAGATTCACATAAAGGGAAGGCATCTGTGGTCAGCACTGGTAATAAGCTACGGTCTCTCATAACAACATCCACAGTCTACTCTGAGAGGGAAATGGCCACGGACACTATAGATAACCACAAGGCCTTCTTCAGTTATGTTAGACATATGGATCAAACACCTCAGATATGCTCTGAGTTACTACACACCTACTTAACATTCACTGAACACATAGATATTGGCAACATTCTGGCAGACAGGTTCAGTGCACGTATCCCCCCTCCTTCTCCCCCACACTTAGGAATACTTATCACAGCTGAATGTAACCTCCCTATCATCTCAGATGTCCAGGTGAGGGCTTCCCTCAGCAAAGCAGAACACACAGCATCAATGTGACCTGATGGTATCCCTGGATGTGTGCTACATGAACTCCAAGAGGATATACAACCGCATATAAGACTGATATTTAACCTTGGCTGTACTATGGGATATGTACCTGAACACTGGCATACAGCAACAGTGGTCCCACTCCACTAAGGAGGCACCTCTACTGACCCTGGGAACTACCGCCGCATAAGCTTAACCAGCCTGGTCTTCAAAGCTATGGAATGATTCATTATGGGCCGCATATACAGCGATATTGGGTACCTGTAGACACTTGATCCCACCCAGTTTGCCTTTGTGATGGACTAATCCTGCCTTTTGAACCTGGTTGACCTTTCAAAACAGTCACTACAGCCATTGATGAGGGCAAAGCAGTCCATACAGCTTACCTGGACTTGCCTAAGGCCTTCAACACAGTACTCCACTCAGGCATCATAGACAAGCTCATCAGCTTACATGTTACTACATATGTCACATGATGGGTTGCACACTGGTTGAAATACAGAATACATTATATCGATATTGAGGGAGCCATGTCAGATTCAAAGCCAGTCACATGTGGTATCCCACAGGGCTCTGTCCTAGGACCCCTCTTGTTTGGCATTTACTTCTCAGATGTGAAAGCAAACATGTGCGGGTTGTGGATGACAAAGTTCCCAGATGACTGCGAACTAAGCACCATAGTCATTACACCAGCTGACACACACATCCTACAGACAGGCCTCACTGAAATGGACAACTGGTGCCAGGATCATGGCCTAACACTGAATGACATGTAATGTATAGTCATCCCCTGGGCTTTTGTAGGTATCTGCATAAGTCCATGTGATGGCCTCTGCACCAATTGTAAGCCAGCATTTGCTAAATGCATGCAGCCAGTTGTGTACTGATTACAGTTTTCACTGTGATTTCAGGACAGTGCTATAAAAGGGTATGTGAGATAGGCGTTGCCCTGTCAGATTGTAAGGGTGGGGACCATGCTGGTATGCTGTGGACACTGTTCTGTGAGTGTAAAGGTTAGCATCTCTCTCATGATTCAGGCTGTGTTGTAGATTCACATTTCTCCATTCATCTCTCCTGTTTCCTGTACTAAGTGTGTATGCACACTGACACCTACAACTATATATATATATATATATATATATATATATATATATATATATACATACATTTATATATATATATTAACTGACATTATTACCTACTAGCTACCAACTAGCATGGCTGTTTCTGTTCACACACTACTATTATAAAAATCCACTAGATTTGACAGCAAGTATACATGACATGCTTTGTGTACTACACATCCTATATTCCCTTTACATTCATTCCTACTATTACATGATATATTTATTTTAGCACAATGTTCTTGTATAACAGTCATGGCTTAGTGGTAAGTCATGCAGACTACGGTTTCCAAGGTCCTGGGTTTGGGACTGACAGTGGGATTTTATTTTGCTTTTGAACTGACTACAAGACCTGTCAATCAGAGTGACTAAGGCACTTTTAAGCAGTTGTAACCGGGTTAGCGCTGGTTTGCGCAGAGCTCACGCATGCGCACTGGCGTTCAGCTCCACGCACACCCGCTTACAACCGCTTAACAGTGCTTACTCTGGCGCATACCCGCGCTATTTTCTTTGAAAGAAATGAAAATGGGGAGACAGGAAAGTGGTGAAAAAGGGGTCACAAATAGGGTAAGACAGTAGGAAAACAAGCTTGGGTTTTGCAGGAGGGATGTAGGTAAGGCCCATAGCTGCCCATTTCTTCATCAGCAACAGCTGTGCATATGTTTGTAATTTGGTGTGACATTTGAAACCTTCCACCCCTGAGAGAGGTGTCAGGACAACAATAATACTTGTTGTACAGCCAATTGTAATTGATAGTTTCCATGTCCAGCATACATGTGTGCGGAATGGGCAGCTATGTATGGGGCGTAATTTTTTTGTGGGTACAGAGTGCCCTTTTTTTTTTTTTTTTTTTTTTTCAGGTGAGAGTGGTATGTCAGGTAAAGGAAGTTGGTATAGCTGGGGAGGTAGGTTGGGTAGGTCAACAGACAGGACAAACAAGACGCATACAGGGGCGGTGTATGACACGTATGGGGGGGTTACACAATTGACGGGGATGGATGTTTGGATATCCAGAGCCCATGAGCCCACAGATGGCAACAGTGGAACTGATATCCCCACCCATGGGTAGTTGCCACTGTTCCTTCACTGTCCAGGATGGGGCTGTGCTGGAGGCTGTGTAGGCCAGACAACAGGCATGCCCGTAAGTTGTGCCACCTGTGCCTCAAGCTGGTGTAGGGGCCCAAGAACAGAGTCCCGGATCTTCCTATGCACCACAGTCCGGACGCTACGGAGGGTGAGTGGTGGTTCTCCTCCGGCCACAGTTGCAGAGGGGAGATGGGCCCCATCCCCTGCAATGCTTCCACCTGCAGGTGGCACAGGGCCACCAGAGGAGGGTCCAGACTTGGCACTAGTGCCAGGTGCACTCGCCAGCTGAGATGGGAGAGGTGGGTCCGCTGGAACCCGCCTTCCCTGTCGTCCTATGTTTTGAATTATTTCATGACAGTTTGGGTTAGTAACATACAATACCATTCACAATTAGTTGTAACAGCATGCATTAGTATTCCCATTAAGCAAACACCCAGATATTCACACCATTGAACAGCGAGCATAACACATGCATAATCTGAACAGCAATATACAGTCCAACAACATGCAGGGTTGCTTGATGGCAACAGGCCATCAGGTTTGGATGTATGAACAGGGCAGATGCATCAATGTACATGCAAATATGTATGACCCAACAGGACGAATGTCCAGGGGTGTTAATTGTGATTGCACATACCAATTTCACATGGAATGGATTATATGTGGTTATAGGGTGGGGTGAAGAAAATAAAATTAACACCTTTGAATACCAATACATATGCTGCACATTTCTAATAGCTGCAGATATATACACACTACTGTTCTAACTACAGTTTCCTATATGATAACTACTTCAAGTTGGTGATAGGACTGTTACTGCTACATCAATAAACATTTTATTGTTATTCATACACGTTCATATCTGGCTTTGGTCAGCTACATTATCCTGCTACATTTGCTTTATATAGCTATAGACAACTGTGGATGTTTGGTATTTCAGACAATCATACTATCTGCATATTGCAGACTGAGAGCAACATATCCAGATTTTGGGATACACATTCCAGCTGCAGCAACACTTTGAACACATTTCGCAGTTTGGTTCTGCTTGTCACATTCATTTCATTCTGTACTGACTGCAGTATACTTTATTCAGGGGTTATTACTACTTTATTGGTGGATTCATAACTCTTTCTCACCCTCTCTCACTTGTTTTCATTTTACTATTCAGGATGGCACTTACTTCTAGGCTTTATTGACATGTTTTACCTGTAGTTATTACAATCCTTTCCAGCAGTCTCACTTCTGTCATGTTTCAGTATTTCAACAGGGATATATTTCACACATGTGATTTGCTCATCTTCTGCAGCTGTACTTTTCAGCCTGCTGCAGGTTGTGTACTATTATATTACAGGTGGGGCATCTTTATTTCAGACTTTATTTCAGACATTTTCATTTTTCTGTTTGGATTACAGACTGCAACACACTTTTGTAATCAAGCAATACTTGCAAACACTCTTACACTGTTACTTGCACATTTTATTACTTAGTGACTACACTGCACTCTTTTGCTAACTGTCATATTTTTATATTTCTTTATAGTTACTGGGAGAGGATTACTGACCTGCCTGGTGGTGCAATAGGCTCTGCGGTTCACAGAACGGACACCTGCAGCTAAAATATAAATGAAGTAATATTGGAATACACATCTCCATAATATCAGCTAGTTTAATTTCTTACATACATAATTAAATGTAACTTACTCAGTAGTGGGACATTGGGCATTTGCTGGGCCTCCTGGATCCAAAGGTTCAATTGGTCCTGCTTACGTCTCTTCAGGTCCGCATGGTGGTGACGGACCTGCTCACCAGTCCTTCGAATCCCTGTGGCACTGGTGAGATCATGAGTCAACCGGTCCCATGCCTCAGCCCTATATGCTCCCTACAGGACCTGGCCCTGCATGAGTTGGGCTTCATGATTGTGGACTAGGAGCCAGACCATATATCTGGACTCCTCAACGCCCCACCTCTGTGCTCAAAAGCAACTACCCTCACCTACTCCTGACATTCTGGCTGCAAGTTAGTTCTACAATCGTTTATGCTGTGTATTCCCGCCTATGGGGCTTATATATGCCATTTTTCCCGCACTTATCTGTGATTGGCCATTTTGGAATTGTATCAGCTTCACAAAACCTGCTTTGTCATGCTCCACTTTCTATTCATTCCTATATATTTGCTATTACTGCATTTCTAAGTACAGCTGTCATGGCTTAGTGGTTCAGTACCTTGACTATGGTGCATGGTATCCTGGGTTTTAACCTGGCCACTGCTTTTTATATTTTATGACTGTCTAGACAGGCTAGGGTTGTGTCTGTGTAAAGGCAGTTTTGTTACAGCTTGCTCAACATTGCCCCTTCGGTTAGCTTGTTGGCATGGTGCGCAGCTCCGCGCAAACGGGTTACGCTGGTTTACGCTTCATTTGGCTGTCAGCACACATATTACGCTCAGCTCAGCTAGGGGCACACAGTTTCAGCATGTTAAACCACTGCTCACCTTCGGGCACTCATTTTACATCTGTTAAACCACTGATCACCCACGGGCAGATGCACTCACCTTGTTAAACTGTAGCTCAGCTCTAGGCACATCTGGCATTTTTTATTATTTTGTTATCTCACATTTCTTCAAAATAAATGGCCTATGTCATTACATTTTACATACAATATAATTTTATATGTGTACATATATGTCAGGGACTTGTTTCGTGCTTATTTCACTAAAAATAAAAATTGATGTTGTGGGGGCTCGAACCATGACTGCCTGCTCCTCAGCCGACGTCTCCACTGCTACGCTATTGCTTTTTGGTTTACCTTGCATAGTTAGTTCTTATATGCTTTTCCACTTACTGCTAACTCTGGCTGAGCTTCGGGCACACCCGCGCAAACGAGCGCCCTCACGGGCAAACATTTTTACAGTTAAAAAAAATATATAACATGTTCATTTATATAATTTTATGTTCATAGTCTGTGGGGGCATGTGTTGTGTTGTGTTTATTCACATTTCCATGTACTCTGTCGTGGGTGTTTACTTTGGGCACTTTTACTCTTCTAGGGGCGTGTCCGCTTGCAGGGCTCGGCCTACAGACACGCCCCCTACTGTCTTCCATGGACCGTGTTAGCCTTAGGTGTGATTCAGCATGCCCTCTTGCACATGCATGACATGCTGACATCACACCATTTAACTGCAGCCTCCGTGTAAGCCTTGTATCTCTTACACGGAGGCTTCGTGAATCCTGCCCTTTATTAATTAAACGAAATGCTTGAAACCGTGATATTTGATAAAACTAGTAGAGATATTCATATGGTGCTCAGAATTATCATTGTTTTGTGTAACAAGCATGTTTAAAGTAAAACGAGCAAAATAAAGTATAATGAGAATAAGAGGTTAAAAGGGCATAACATGTACAATAAAAGGGCAAAATAAGCTTAAAAAGCAAGGCAACTGCATGTTCTTAAAGACTGTGTTTCGGCATAAACTACTATTTTGCTTTAACAGAAGCCATTCAAAGCATAACTAGAGGTGTTCAAAGTATCAAAGAGTGTGCAAAGTGTTTGCAGACTGTGTGCTTTGTAATGGTGCAATTATTTCAAAGAGTTTGGTGGGTGCAAACTATATTGCAAAGTGCAGACAAAGTACGGCCATTTCCAAAAGTTTCTTGTGATGTGTACATTTATTTGCAGAGTACTGCCATTTCAAAGTGTTTTTTACTCTATACAGAGTTATTTCACAAAGTACAGCCATTTTGAAGAGTTTCATTGCAAGCTGCATCCATCTCAAAGTGTTTCTTACGCTGAGATTTTTCTGATGTGTGCAATTTATTTGCAAAGTATAGTCATTTCAACGTATTTCTTACACTGATAAGGAGTGGTTTCACAAAGTACAGTGATTTTAAGTTTGTGCTATGGAGACTTATTTGGCAAGGTGCAATTATTTCAGAATCTGTCGTGCTATTAGGCTTAATTACAGGTTCTGGCATAAAGTTTTGGCATACTTATATGTGTGTATATTCGTACATAATTTCAGATACCTTCACTACTGTGTGTCGATATGGCAGACGCATTTTGTAGACTAAGCCCACTTGTGTTTGATCATAATATAGCAGAGAATTAGAGAGTATTTGAGCAGGAATATGATATTTTCATGCAAGCAGCTTTTTATGACAAAGATGCAGATACAAGGACATTCATTTTGCTTATCTTAGCTGGGTCAGAAGCCATTGAAAGAGTGTTCATTTTTGTATGCACCAGAAGTATATGCAGGAGAGGGGGAAACCCACCATATTGTTGTGCTGGCTAAATCAAGGGAGGACCCTGAGTGCTTAAAATGTAAATTTAGAAAAATGTGCAACTCCCAGACAAATATTACATTAGAGAGGCACTTATTTAATACAAGAGACCAAAAGCTGGGTGAAATTTTTGCAGTTTATACCACTGACTTGAGAAATATGTCTAAAACATGCAGATTTGGTAATTTCAAATATGAGTTAATAAAGGACAGGCTTGTGTGTGGTGTTAATAATGCTGTAGTGAGAAAAATTTTGCTTCATGACTGTGATTTGATGTTGAGCAAAGCCATAGAGATTTGTCAAATTCATGAGCTCACAGAAAGGCACACAAGTATGCTTGCAAGTGATAAGAACATAGTTCCAACAGCCTCTAGAGCAAATGTCGACAGCATACAGCACATGGCAAGCAGAAACAGGCATAACCACATGGCAGCTGCAAACTCTGCAAGTCTTTCTGGGAGATCCCGTAGCTTTCAAACAAGTTTTCAAGACTAGCTCAGTAAAAGAGATATGCACAGTGCAGCATAAGGGTGTATCAGCAAAACCCAAGTCACGTTTTATTGTTAACTGTCATAATTGTGGAGCCAATCATGAGCTTAAAAGAGAGAAGTGCTTAGCATTTGGTCAGCAATGTCACAAGTGTAAAAAAATGCAACCACTTTCAAAAGTTTGTAAATCAAGTTAGCCTTATTCAGTTATTAAGAAGGGTCATGCAAAAAAGCAAATTGATCGTATAGAAAGCTGCAAGCCTACTTTCTATGTAGATGGTATATCAGTGGTCGGAGAAAGGGTTAATGCAGTAGATTTGCTGGCAAAGAATGAAGTATTTTGTACTGTCCTGATCAACGGTAAACCCACAGAGCTCAAATAGACAGTGGTTTAAAGTGTAATGTAATGTCAGCAGAAACATTTCCTAAAGTGAGAGCTGGTGAGCAACTTAATTTGGCCAATTGTGCAAAGCTTGTTGCTTATGGAGTTGAAGAGATCCAAACTGATGGTTCAGTAGTGCTTTCATGCTATTGGCTGGGAACAATTACAGCTTGCAATTTTATGTAGTCAAAACACTTGTGCAATCATTATTAGGTCTTAGAGACAGTTTAAGAATGAAACTGCTTTCTTTTACTAAAGAACTACATCATGTAAGCACATGTCCCAGTTCCAGTTTGGAGATGCTATTTTCTCAGAGTATGCTGATGTTTTCCACAACAAGCAAGGCAAACTTCCAGTTGTGTACTCTATGAAAGTAGATCCAGAGGTCAGTCCAATGGTCAGATCAGCAAGGAGAGTTCCAACATCTATGCAGGACAAAGTCAAGGCCCAGTTAGACAAAATGGTGCGGCAAGATGTGATTTGCCCAATCACAGAACCAATTGAGTAGATGTCTTCCATGGTAGCTGCTCATAAAAAAAATTCAGATGAAATCAGAATATGCACTGACCCAAGAGATTTGAACAAAGCATTAAAAATGCCTCATCCTATGCATACAGTCAAGAAGATTGCCACTCTCATGCCAAATGGCAGTGCTTTTTCTGTCTTAGATGCAAAGAGTTCATTTTGCAAGTAATGACTGATCGCAAATCTTTACTACTGACTACATTCAGCACACCATTTGGTAGATACAGACTACTCAGGATGCCTTTTCAAATAAATTCTGCCAGTGAAGTCTTTCAGCATGCAATGGAGCAACTTTTTTCATGCTATGTGTGTGCTATAATAGTTGATGATTTACTAGTTGGAAGCAATGGTGAAGCAGAGCATGACAGAAACCTCAGGAAAGTTCTGGACAGAGTGCATGAAGTGAACTTAAAGCTCAATTCTCTGAAATGTAAATTCAGACTACCAGAAGTTACTTATATCATTTATTTATTTACCAGTACAGGCTTACGACCAGACCCTTCCAAGCAAGCAGCCATTCTTGAGATGCTGGCACCATTCAATGTCCAAGCACTACAGTGTTTTCTTGGTATGGTTAACTATTTGGGCAAATTCATTCCTGACTTTAGTGAGTTGTCAGCACCTTTAGGAGAGCTGAGATGCAAAAATGTTGCCTGGTCATGGTTAGAACAACACCAGAGAGCATTTAATAACCTCAAACAGAAAATTGTCAACCCCCCTACATTAAGGTACTATGATGTCCACAAACCAGTAGTTCTTTCCTGTAATGCTTCAGAGTTTGGTGTTGGTACAGTTATTCTTCAAGAGGGCAGACCTGTTGCCTGTGTATTTAGAACTCTTACCCAAACTGAGATGCAGTGTGCTCAGATTGAGAAGGACCTTTTGGCAATTGTGTTCAAATGTTCAAAGTTCCATTATTATATTTATGTGACCGAGCTATCCAAATCAAAACTGATTGTCAACCTCTAGTCACTATTTTAAAGAAGTCTATGCATTCAGCTCCAGCAAGACTACAAAGAATGATGCTCAGATTACAAAAATATAATTTCAAAATGGTCTATACAAAAGGTGAACTTCTTTATCTGGCTGATACCTTATCCAGATCGCCCTGAAATACCACAGAACAGCTTGATGCAGAGAATTTTGACTTTGATGTCATGGAAGCGCACAATTTTTCTACCATGAGACTTGATGAGCTGTGAGATCACACAAAGACTGATTCAATTTTGCACAAGCTCAACCACTTCATCAATGTAGGATGGCCATCAAAGCAATCCTGTCTACCGCCAGAATTGCAACCTTACTTTCCATACAGAGATGAGATGCTGATGGAAGATGGGATCATTTTCAAAGGTCACAAAGTTATTGTTCCTCCTTCCTTATAGCATGAATACATTCAGATTTTGCATTATGACCACCCAGGTTCTGACTCTACCAAAGAAAGACAAGAGGACTAGTATTTTGGCCTTCTCTATCAAAAGACATTGATAAAGTGTTTTCTTCTTCTTCAGTATGTAAAAGTACTAAGCCAGATTTGCAAAAAGAGCCACTTCAGCTAAGCTATATTCCTGAACTACCTTGGTCATCAGTAGCCACTGACATATTTCAGTGGAACAAACAGCATTACTTAGTGTTGGTAGACTCCTATTTGAACTGGTTTAAGATCAATTTGCTAGCTAACCTAACGTCCAGTGCTGTTATTATAAAGATGAAATGTCATTTGTCAATCCATGGTAGTCCACACAAAGTTATTTCTGACAACAGTACCCAGTTTACCAGTCAATTGTTTCAGAAATTTGCAAAAGAGTGGGACTTTATCCATGTTACTAGTAGTCCTGAATACCCACAGTCAAATGGCCTTGGTGAAAGTGCAGTACAGAGTGCAAAGCAATTACTAGAGAGGTCAAAGTGTGACAATACCAATAACTTCTTGAATTGACTTACTCTCGGAAATATGCCTCATGACAATCTACTTGGCTCACCTGCTCAGAGACTTCTATCTAGCCAAACCAGAACAACTTTGCCTATCAGTTCTAGTTTTTTGGTGACTAATGCTAAAAACAACAGAGCAATTAAAGCTCAAATTTTTAAAAAACATTCTTCTCAGAAGTCCAGCTATGATAAAATGAGCAGATATCTTCATCCGTTTAAAGAAGGAGAGACAGTGAGGATGCAAACGGCAAAAGTCTTTGATAGAATTGGTCAAGTGAGAGGTATATGTGCTGAGCCAAGATCCTACTTAGTGGAATCTGAGGGTATAGAATACAGGAGAAACCACAGGCATCTTCTTCCTGTGTCAGAAACAATATTGCAGCATTGTACCTGTGATACAGACTCTAGATCTCAGAGTAACCCAGACAATGTTCATACCAAAGAACATGTCTCAGTATCCATTTCCATTCCTGATGATGTCTCAGTTGTCCCCAAAGTTGAACATTCCTTGAAGACAGTCCCTGTTGCCAAATACAATTATGACTTTTATGTTACATGATCAGGTGGTATTTCTAGACCTAGTGTAAAATACACAGCAACCTGGGCATGATTCTTTTATACAGTATGTGTTTGATTCTGTATGATTGCAAGTCAAAGAATTAGTTCTGTATAACTGCATGTCATTGAATTCTGTCATTTCATGTATGGGCCATTTCTCAGAGGGAGGATATAGAACACAGCATGTGCATTCCCAGATGCCGGCACGTGCATATAAATAGTGAGCATGTGTAGGCAACAGTGCCATTTTGAAAGAACAGTCAGAGTGTTAGTATGTATGAGTGTGGTAGTTAGACTGTTTATAAGTTTATTTAAGTTTAAGTTACAAAGCCTCATATCTGATGTGTTTGTGTGTAATAAAGCTGCTTGAACTGAACCCACAACTGCTTGTCTGTATTATCCTGACCGGATGAGCGACAGATGGGTCACATAAATTTCACCTCCAGTTTAGCACACGTACCTCATGGATAGGAGCAGCATGTAAATGCCCCTACATATCCTCATTCTGCCTATCTTTGGGTTATATGTATCCAAAATATAAAAGCTAAAGAAATACCATGGAAATGTAAGTCTAGTATTCTTAAAATCCTCACAAATCAATAGTGTAATAATTACCTATGGACCTTTGAACCTATAAAGGATATGCAAACAGTTAGGGTAGTGGCTTCCAATGGGCTGATCAGGTGATCTCTAAAAACTACATGGCTGTCACCAGACTGGAAAGATGTCACTATAAGAAGGACACATACTCGAAAAAGTAAGGCACAGACTGATAAGCTTACCATTGGTCAAGGCAAAATATAGGAAATCTTATGAAAGAAAAGCTCTCCATCTATCAGGCAACACACAGGAGGAATTGCCAATTATCACAGATATAATCTATTCATACTGTGCTCTGTGTCATGAATTAAGGACATGGGATACACAGATACCTCAGATGCTGGCAGTGAAGTCAACATCATCTAGTTGCACATGCAGAATCTGTTCAGCTCTGCTCCCCGGCAAGGGCTGCTACTCAGTGTAAGTCCCATGGGATGATTAAGGACAGCATAGCTAGTTAGATTCAGAGCTATTTGATGATGGCATATCTAAACCAATATATCTGAAAGTGATTAAAGTTGCATTAAGCCTCAAACAAAGTGTGTAAGAGATGAACAAATAAGTGGGCCCAATTGGATTGTCTGTTAGTGGTGATAACTTAATACAAGATCTGATAGGTTCTTTACCAGGGATCAGGAAGATTTACCATGTCTCAAAACAGTTTGTGTACTAACAATTCTTTAGGTATGAGAGTTTTTCAGGGTCTGTAACATTTTTTTATAAAAATAAGTACTTTCTTAATCTGTGATGTGATGTCATCATAAAAGGGTATTTGTGAACTGGTGCTAATTTTGGCATTACATGAAATGTTTTCCTCCATGTGCATTTGTCAACAAAGTTCAGTCTTCATCTCCTCCTCCACCCTATCACCACTAAGATTTCTCTTTTCATATAGTATGCAAACTTTCAGGGGTGAAAATTAGAGCAAAATTGCAGCAAGGCTTTTAGGAGTGTCCAAGGCATCACTATAATAAACACAAGTACTCTCAAGATATTAAAAGTAATCTTTAAAAGACCAGCCACATTAAAAGGTATAAAAACATTTAATAATAAATCATAAAATAGAAAACATGAGTTTATTAAATATTTAAGTGCAATAAACATCAGAGTTTCAAGCACAGGAGAACTACAAATAACACAGTTGGACAGAATCAAGCAGATGCAGAAAAACAATACTTAGCAAATCTCACTGTAATTCCTGACTGTCTGAAGAGGAACTGTTTCTTATCTAACTTAATTAATACAGCAAGACAAGATTAGATGCTGAGTTGCTTACTTCCACAAGGCAAGGTTGAAGATTATTCCCACTTACACTGATCTAACTGATCTGACTGTGATAACCATCATAGATTCTTTTTATATCAGGTTTCAAAGAAAACTAATCAAAACAAGCAGATCTGTGAGCTCCATCCCCTCAGCGCTGGTTATAGAATGACATAAAATTTGATCACATGACTCTGGTAGAGAACAGACCTGCAGTGTTTCTAAGATCTGTTGCAGTATTTGAAAATTACACAATTCATTCTTTAAACATAAACATTTAATCAGTTATAACACTGTTGATACATTTTTAACATAAGCAAGCGTATAAGTCAGTGTGATAGCCAAATGACAGAAACGTATTTACAAAACTTTTAGAAAACTCCAGCTAATTATGTTGGCATATGTTAGACATGCACTGCCCTATTTTTCCTGGTACAGATGGCAATACCTCACAATGTCACCCCTCCCACCTTTGAAGACTCAAGCTAGTTTTTCAAGTGACCATGGAAAAAATTACTTGAGAGGAATGGGTCTGTCTGGGAACACATTAACCTATACCCTGTTTTGAGAGTCCATCTGTGTTGTCACCACTGCAATCCAGACTGGCCAACACAGGAGGTGCTTCCAAAGTCCCTTTAAGCTTTTGGAATGCCTTCTCACTGGCTGGAGCCACATTACCTTATTTGGCCTGTTTTTCCTTGTCAGATCTGTGAGGGAGCAGCTATCTTACTATAATTAGGAACAAACTTTCTATAGTACCCCACTATCCCCAAGAATGCTCTTACCTGCTTTTTGGTAATGGGGGCAGGCCACGCCTGAATAGCTTACACTTTGGCAGGTCCCAGCCTAATCCTACCACTCCCCACTCTATGTCCCACGTGAGAGACCTCTGCCATACCCATCTGATACTTACTGGGCTTAATGGTCAACCCTGCCCTTTGCAGTCTGCCCAGGACCTCTCTGACATGCTGAGAATTTATCATATTAACATAGTACCATTTGTGCCCCTGCTTCCTGCCTAGCAGGTTTACCATGTAATTAATATTAATGACCTTTCTTACCACTTTGAAGGGCCCCTCCCAAGCTGCCTGCAGCTTACTGTGTCTGACAGAAATGAGGACCATAGCCTACTGTCCCACAGCATACTCTTGGGCTCGAGCATTCCTATCATACCAGACCTTTTTCAGCTGTTGGGCTCCTGCCAGATTGTCCTGGGCCAAGCCCATGAGCTCCCTAAGCCTTGTCCTAAGGTTTAGGACATATGCCACAACAGAATCCTTGTGGGATTCACACTCACCACAAATCAAATCTAAAGCCCCCCTAACCTTATGCCCATACAGCAACTCAAAGGGCAAAATAACAGTGGATTCATGGGGTACCTCTCTGTATGCAAACATAGATGGAGAAAATATTTCTCCCACTCTCTGTTAAACTGGTCTGCAAATACCTGTAGCACAGTCTTTAGTGTAGAGTTTAACCTCTCCACACGACTATTAGTCTGGGGATGGTAGGGAGTGGTCTTTAGGTGCTTCACCCCACAAAGCTTCCACAGGCAAGCCAGCTGGTCTGACATAAAATTGGCCGCTCTGTCAGTTAAAATTTCTCTTGGGAAACCTACCCTACTGAAAATCTCTAACAAAGCATTTGCCACCTTCCCTGCCTCGATGAAGGACAGAGCCATCCCTTCATTGTATCTAGTAGAATAATCTACTACTACCAGGATATATTCTTCCCTGTGGAACATTGGGTGCTCAGTCACCCCACAGTATCTATAGCTACCCACTGAAGTGGCTCCTCCATCACAGGCAAAGGCATAAATAGAGCTTTGACATTTTCCCCTGCCTTTCCTGCCTTTTGGCACTGCTCACAGATCCTGCAGTATCCTGTTACATCCTTTGCAATCCCAGGCTAATAAAAGTTCTGCATAATATGTCTCTTGGTACATTTTATGCTCATATGACCTGCAAAAAGAATGTCATGGTCTATAGCTAGAAGTCCAGATTGTAGGCTCTGGACATTAACAAATGCTGTATCACATCACCCTCTAGCCCTGCCTTAGGAGCTGATTGTCTGTACAGTAACCCTTTGTTCCATTATACAGACTCCCCTTTTCCTTGAGCATCAGGTGTTTCCTTAGCTATCTCCCTCAAGCTTCATAAGGTAGGGTCTGAAAGCTGAGCCTGTCTTAACTCTACTTTGTGACCTTTCTCAGTTCTCCTGCCACAGGAAGTCTAGCATCTTCTGACAGCAGTGCCTCAATGTCAACCTAGATACTATCACTCATTTATGTCCTTTCAGTCACCCTGTCCTTGGGAACATCAGTACCTACCAGCAGATGTGGCTTACTTTCAGGCTCACTGCTACAGGGTAGCTCCCTCCCTGAAATAGCCACATCATCAACCCAGGCTTAAGGTGCGAGATCTGACTGGGTCTCCCCCGGCCACCAGTCCTACATGCCTGCCTCCAAGCCTGATTGTGTGAAACTGCATGCACACAAGGAATTATCAAAATAATTCCCTATCAAGAAATCTGCAGGAATATTCTCAAATACAGCTACCTGCTTGCTTCCTTCCACCCTCCCAGTCAAGGTGAACCCTAGCCATAGGTATTTGAAATAGGATCCCTCCTAAATCTCTGATTGGAGTAGACTGCTCCTCTTTAAATACTACAGGCTTCAAAATGGTTACCTCAGAGACTGTATCTCTCTTAGCAGTGAACTGCCTTCCATCCACTAAGATAGGATACAAATTCCGATGATAGTTTGGTACCCCTGTTGTCTCCAAACAACTTACCTGTGGCACACTGTTATTCCCACTTGCTGGTGCCCTCAGCTTTTGTTCCCCACCGTGCTTCAGTGGACATTTGTATGCTACATGGCCCCTCTGGTTACATTTAAAACATCTAACCCCTGATCATGGCCATGTACCCAAACTAGTGGCTTCCCTAGTTACTGCTAGACTCTGGGGTGATATACAGTAGGCTGCCCACCTTGGGCTACCTTATATCCATGTGCAGCACTTGCTATCTCCTTCTTGTGCAGTGATGCCCTGCTTGCTAAGTAGAGGCTCCCTTTGCTCCCTAGCTCATCTACAGAGTTACACTCTCAGTCTGCCAGCCAGATTCTCATGCCCTCAGGCAAACTATTAAGGGCTTGTTCCCTCACCAAAAGGTCTGCCAGCCTTTTGAAAGTGGTAACCTGACACTCACTCACCCACCTCTGAAAGTAAGAACTTAACTCAGCAATATTCACATACACTTTCATCTGCCTTGCGTCCATTCAAGTTCACAAAACATTTTTTTTCTGTAAGCTTCAGGTGTTAACTTTTAACAGTTCAATAAACATTGTTTCATTCTATCATAGTTTAAACAATCAATATCGGATATTTTAGTTACAACGTTACCACTGAGTAAGGGGGTCAAGAACCGTACCCAGAGCTCTTGGTCAACATTATACTTTTTACATACTCTTTCAAATATATGACTAAAGCTATCAAAGTCACCCTCTCTGCAAACTGTGAAAGAAATTTACAGACCTTTATTGCTTCTGGGGTCCAGTTATTCCCTTCCTCATTACCTCCATAACCCTGTGAAAGGGTCAGCATTATCTTCTATTATTGTCTCTGCTTCTCTTTTTCTTCAGTCTCCACTTGCTGCAGTCTCTCATTTTCTTCGATCTCCAAATGCCATAGTCTCTCATTTTCTTCAATCTCCAAATGGAGCAGTCTCTCTTTGGTTTCCAAATGTTTAGTCTCCAGTTCAAGTCTCTTTATCTCTAGATGGATTTTTAAATCCTCCAAGGAAAAGGTGAACTGTCCTTCTTCTGAAGACTGTACATCCCAACACCAGACTGGGTGTTCCCCTGGCCACAAGGCAACTGCAATTAAAGCAGAAATAATTTCCTCTTTAGTCCAGTTACTATGCACCAGTCTTTTGGCTTCACACAACTTGGTCAACTGCTTCTTTGTCAGCTTACCATGATCCACTGCTGACATCTGTGCCTGCTTTCCTGACTGAACTAAATTAACAAAATAAATACAACTGCTCTGAAAATGAAACTCTGAATGTTTACCTTGTGGCTGTTGAGAGTAGACACACCTTCAGTGAAAACTGCCCACAAGCTACTGAAGTCCAAGCGATATCTCACTACTCTGACACCAATATGTAATGAGCCCTCATTACCCAGGGAAGGTAATCAAGGAGTCTCAATCCTCACCGCTGATATTGGTGAATGACCATCACTAAATCAGGGATGGTTTTACACAATAATTTCAAATGGAGCTCTCGGCATCAAGCACAGTTTCCCCCAAAAGCAGTTCCAAGTGACTGACACACCCACACCTGGGTATTTGATTTTCACACACACACACTGCTGGGAAAGGCTGGCACAGTTTTACTAGCTGTGCCCCCTTATGCCCAGACAATACTGTAGTGATGCTGCCACCAGCCAGTCACTGTCACTCTCTTAACAAGGGTATCCAATTATACTAGGTAAAATCAATACTAACATAAATAGTACTGTGTAACCCATGCAGCAAGTCTTTTCAGAGTGGCCAAGGCATCACTAGAACAAGCTCAAGTAATCTGAAGATGTTAAAAGTAGTCTTTAAAAGACCAACCACAATAAAAGGTGTAAAAACATTTAATAAGAAATAGTAAAATAGAAAACATAAGATTTTTAAATATTTAAGTGCAATAAACATCAGAGTTTCAATCACAGGAGAAATAAAAATAACACAGTTGGACAGATTCAAGCAGATGCAGAAAAACAATATTTAACTAACCTCACTGTAATTCATGACTGTCTAAAGAACTACTGATCCCTGTCTAACTTAATTAACACAGCAAGGCAATATTAGATGCTGAGTTGCTTACTTCCACAAGGCAAGGTGAAGATCTTCCCACTTACACTGATCTAGCTGACATGACTGTGATACCTGTCATAGATTTTTTTTCATATCAGGTTCCAAAGAAAACAAAACAAAACAAGCTGATCTATGAGTTCCATCCACTCAGTGTTGGTTATAGAATGACATCACATTTGATCACATGATTCTGATAGAGAAGAGACTCAGAGCTTTTCTAATATCTGTTGCAGTATTTGGAAATTATAGAATTATTTGTTTAAACATAAACATTTAATCAGTAATAATATTTTTAACATAAGCATCTGTACAAGTCAGTGTGATAGCCAGATGACAGCTAACTATGCTCCCATATGTTACATCTGCACTGCCCTATTTTCCCTGGCACAGATGGCAATACCTCACATTGTCACATCATATACTTCTCCAGCTAAAATACACAGTTGCACAACAGACTTATTTTTCATGATACAAATGTTTCTTTGTGTAAGACCTGCATGCCCTGTGCATGTGCTATACATTCAGAAATGTGCTAATTAATACATCTATTTATCACTTATTTATTTCTTTTATTTATTGCTTTTTGTTTACCAGGGTGGTTGGACTGGGCACTCAGGCCCATTTTTAGTGGAAGACCTCTAGTTACAAAAAATGACAAAGAATCTACAGAGAAAAATAATCATCCAATGGGTAATACAATCAAGACAGAAGTTAATACAATTTGATTTCTGTAAGATTGTTATGCAATAACAGGTTGCATATAAATATCAGCAATATACAGATTTCACTTACAAAGGAGCAATGAAAAGCAGTATACAATATATTGTATATACTATATATGTATGTATTTATCTGTATATGTTGATACAATACAGTTCAATATTGTATTCCCATAGTCATACACATAATACCTTAATAACCTAATGAGTTTTATAACAGACGTCATTGTAGTGTTTGTCAACTGCATGTTTAAAAATGATAATATTAGTGGTTTCTGATATCTGTAATGTGTAATCACTGTATGAGTATAGTGAATGACATCTAAAATATCAGTCAGGCCCACTGGAACATGTAAATTACATATAATTTTGTATCTTTCTTCCCTTTTCTGGCAAGCCACAGTTCATTTATGAGCACACTGACACTTGGTACCCCATAATGTGTGCAGTATGGCATACATTTGTGTGACACACACACACACACACACACACACACACACACACACACACACACACACACACACACACACACACACGCACTCTCTCTAATAAATATTTCTGGACTGGATCATTTGTACTATGCACTATGCTGACCCTGCTCTCTAATAGAATGGACCTTCAGCAAACATCACTGACCTTTTTTTTGTGACACATATTCTCTGTACACAGCATAAATAGTTATTGGGGTGTCCACTCTTTATTGCTCAGCTATCTCCAGGCTGGTTGAAATGAATAAAAACATCCTTGCCTTGAACCTCCCTCACTGGCATATACTCTGCAAGGTGGTGGCTGTTTTATAATGTGCATAATGTGTTGCTATTTTCTCCCACAAGCTCAAGCATGTTGTAAATGAATGGCAAGAAGCAATGGCAATTAGTGCAGTTTTTCATCCTTTTATTTTGAGACATCTCTGCATTCTTCATGTACTCCGTACTAAGTAAGAGAGGCATACCATTCCTACCCACACCCAGGTCACATTTTAAATCAGCTTCTATATGAATAATATACACAGTTATTTCATAAATCAACCACGCATTCTTCTTATCTGTAGTATTACAGAATAACATTTATAATGAATCCCATATATTACAGAGATTCAAAGGGACTTTGTCACTGGAAAATGGTTCTTACATGCAGTTTTTTGAACTCACAAAGTTGATCTTTGTACCAGACAGCCTTATTCAGATTTGGGCTATGGCACTTTTTGTGACCAATGTAAACAAATTCTGCAAATGAAGAATAATACTGAATATGTTTGCATTAGAACGTGTTTAATCTCAGCATACATTTTGAGGTTTTTGAAATATGGTATATTTCCAAATCAAACTGATGGTAAATATGCTTAATGTAAACAGAATTAAGAAACCAAAGAGGCTAAATAGACTGTGCCAATATATTCAAAAAGTCTTAGCTGTTTTTTTTTTTTTTTTTTTTTTTGCAAAGAACTTGTTTGCATCGACTATACTATTGTCAAGTAATGAATGTGCAGTCTGCTGAAAGAGAATGTTTAGAGTGTGTTGATACATTTAGAAAAATCCACAGACTGCATATATTTATGACATGCCTAATCTTTCTACACATTTCAATTCCTCTGTCTAAATTGTCATTTGTTATGCAGCTCGCTATAATTTCTTATTGTTCACTCAGAGGGAGGGCACAGCATGCCATCACATTTGGGAGCATGCAAGTGAACCAATGGAGAAGGGGTTGGGCCCAAAAAAAAACCTCTGAACTTTAAATTTGGGTGACTGCATTTTGAAGTTCACTTTCCCTTTCTCCACTATAATATACTACTAGCAAAAAAGAAAAAAAAATGTATATATATATATATATATATATATATATATATATATATATATATATATAGACATACAAATATCTTTACTACTGAAATTTTTTAGTGCCTGTAATCAAACAGCATGTATTTGAAAGGCACTTTTCAAAAGGGGACAATGCCGAACCAGACTACAATGAGTATACAATACCGAATGTGCAGTATAATTTGATAGTCTGAATTCGGTATTGTGAGTGGAGATTGTGGCACAGTGAGGAGCAGGGAATTTATCCGTTTTCTCACTGTTGTGTGATCTCGGAGTTGGTATATATAACATGCAGGCAGTGTGGGCGTGCAGGGGAGCTTGCCCCCTGCAAAATAGTAAAATCCATGTGCCATTGAGTAACTGTATGTTATGCTGCATGGCTTGGGTGACTGATGTCACCTACTGCTATGTTGAATATATCAAACTACGGGTGTCTGCGTATTCAATTTCAATATGTATGCTGATGAAAAGTTTCAATAGTAATCTATACACACACACATATATATATATCAACCTCTTAGAGCAAGAAATCTGGAGAAAGCCTAAAATAATGGAGGTACAAAGGCCCCAAAATAGGGACAGATTTTAACTACTCTTACAAACTTAGAAAGTTATATACCAAATATACACTAAAAAGGACCATAGCTCACTGCAAATGTTTTCTTTCAAAAAATCACTTTTAATAGAAAACAAATAAAAACAAACTCCTGAGGGTTAAAACTATTTTACACACTGGTTAAACGCTTTCACCTGCTAACTGCAGACTACATCACAACAGTGAAATGTGTGTTATTTCCCCCTATATAATGCATTTTTGAAAAAATCAAGATCCAATGGGAATGCTCAATCAATTAACTTTCTCATGAATAAAACATAAGCTTATGAATATTCATTGATTCTGCTCATTCAACCTGCACAGTTTTATATTATACCATGTTGCCATACAGTTTCTAAGTATACCTATAAAACAATCACATGTGCTTATATATATCACATTTGTGTATAAAAACACATTATATAACACATAAATGTGTTAAATTATTCTGTGGTTAAAAAGTATGTGCTTCTTTAAAACACAATACACAATATTGCACTTTCGTTATAAAGTATAAACACATTTACAAAAAAAATGTGTAACATATAAAATACTCATATGTGCTATATTAAAAATATATCTGTTAAAGATATATATATATATATATATATATATATATATATATATATATATATATATATATATCTTTAGCACTCAATATTGCACTTTTGTTATTTAAACATTGTATCCTGACATGTTGCCTCCTTTCTTATTGTACCAGCTTTCTTGTTTTATTTGACTATTCCCTTGTTTCTGACTTTATTCTATGCGTACATACCATACTACAACATGTCATTCATATCCTTGCATCCAAGATTGGTTTAATGGGAATATAGTCATTCAACCCAGGTTCTTTGGTTGCATTTAACCTGAGTTGCCATTTGACCTCTTTTTCAGCTAATTTGACCTTAACATTTCCTCCCATTAAATCCACCTTTACCTGTTCTAAAATCACAAACTCAAACACATGGCTTGCATTATATTTAAGTATGTGTCTACACAAAGCATTGTTTTTGTCATTTTTCCTTATACAGTAGGTATGATTGTATATCCTGTTCCTCAATTGTCTGTCCGTCTTGCCCACATAATAACTCGGACATGCCATACACTTGGCCAAGTATATGACATGTTGGGATAAACAACTCCCATTCTTAAACCTTACTCTAGTGTGGTTGACGTCCCCTAACGTAATTATTTTCTCTTCTGTAATCTCCTTACACTGCTGACACTGTCCATATTTTTTGGTGTGCCCATCTCCAGTGTCACCCTTTATTCTACCTTTCCCCCTCTCACACCTATTTTTTAGGTTAGACCCAGTCTTGTAAACATACACAGGGCCTGTACCCACTTTACTGTAAACCAACTTATCACTTCTTTGAATGTTCCAGTTTTGTCTCATTGTTTTCTTTACCTCCTCAGCGTATGGACTGCACCCCACAACTCAAGCCCTATGGTAGGAATTGTACTTCTCATTCCATGGTCTCCCCTGTTTTTCTCCAGCCCAATACCAACAAGTGGTTTGTATGTTTCCCCCATTCTCTCAATACATATTGAGTGATATCAATTAAATATCTGGGGTAACCCCTTGATGTATTTGAATGACATCAGTAGTTATTTAAAATTCACCCATAGTAGTAGCACGACAGGAATAGCATACTTAGATACCTTTATATCGAACGGGACAGCAGGATTCAAATCCAGAAGCTATAGAAAAGAAACACTCAGCAACTCATATCTAGAATATACTGGTTGTATCCCAGCAAGTCAAAAAAGAGTATTATTAAGGGTCAGTGCATAAGAGCTGCGAGAATGACATCTAATTCCAATGAGATGAAGAAGGAGTTTGAATATGTAGGAACATTATTTGGGGAAAGAGGTTACCCCAGATATTTAATTGATATCACTCAATATGTATTGAGAGAATAGGGGAAACATACAAACCATGTGTTGGTATTGAGCTGGAGAAAAACAGGGGAGACCATGAGAATGAGAAGTACAATTCCTACCGTAGGGCTTGAGTTGTGGGGTGCAGTCCATACGCTGAGGAGGTAAAGAAAACAATGAGACAAAACTGGAACATTCGAAGAAGTGATAAGCTGGTTTACAGTAAAGTGGGTACAGGCCCTGTGTATGTTTACAAGACTGGGTCTAACCTAAAAAATAGGTGTGAGAGGGGGAAAGGTAGAATAAAGGGTGACACTGGAGACGGGCACACCAACAAATGTGGGCAGTGTCAGCAGTGTAAGGAGATTACAGAAGAGAAAATAATTACGTTAGGGGACGTTAGCCACACTAGAGTAAGGTTTAAGAAGGGGAGTTGTTTATCCCAACATGTCATATACTTGGCCAAGTGTATGGCATGTCCGAGTTATTATGTGGGCAAGATGGACAGACAATTGAGGAACAGGATATACAATCATACCTACTGTATAAGGAAAAATGACAAAAACAATGCTTTGTGTAGACACATACTTAAATATAATGCAAGTCATGTGTTTGAGTTTGTGATTTTAGAACAGGTAAAGGTGGATTTAATGGGAGGAAATGTTAAGGTCAAATTAGCTGAAAAAGAGGTCAAATGGCAACTCAGGTTAAATGCAACCAAAGAACCTGGGTTGAATGACTATATTCCCACTAAATCAATCTTGGATGCAAGGATATGAATGACATGTTGTAGTATGGTATGTACACATAGAATAAAGTCAGAAACAAGTGAATTGTCAAATAAAACAAGAAAGCTGGTAAAATAAGAAAGGAGGCAACATGTCAGGATACAATGTAAAAATACAAAAGTGCTATATTGAGTGCTAAAGATGTATATATCTTTTAACATAGCACATATAGGAATTTTTATATGTTATACATTTTTTTGTAAATGTGTTTATACTTTATAAAGAAAGTGCAATATTATGTTTTAAAGAAGCACATACTTTTTACCACAGAATAATTTAGCACATTTATATGTTATATAATGTGTTTTTATACATAAATGTGATATACATAAGCACATGTGATTGTTTTATAGGTATACTTAGAAACTGTATGGCAACAGGGTGTAATATAAAACTGTGCAGGTTGAATGAGCAAAATCAATGAATATTCATAAGGTTATGTTTTATTCATGAGAAAGTTAATTGAGCATTCTCACTGGATCTTGATTTTTTCAAAAATGCATTGTATACGGGGGTGTAACATGCATTTCACTGTTCTGATGAAGTCTGCAGTTAGCAGATGAAAGGGCTTAACCTGTGTGTAAAATAGTTTTAACCCTTAGGGGTCCGTTTTTATTTGTTTTCTATTAAAAGTGATTTTTTGAAAGAAAGCATTTGCAGGGAGCTACAGTCCTTTTTAGCATATATTTGGTATATATTTTTGGTTATTTGGTCGTATATACGCTTACAACTTGGTATTAAACTTAGAAAGTTGAAGAACAACAGGATTCGTGTTAGCTTGTATTTTCTGAAGGATATGAAGTCTGAAACTCAAATGTATGTCATTATTTAGTGACTTCACCTCAGTGATTTTCCAGAAAACCACCCATTTTGTAAGGAACAGACCTATATATAAACTGCTGTACTCCGCATGTTGTTCTTTTCTAATACTGCTGTCATTCCTACTGTTTTAGTCCTACAGTTTGCAGAGCTAAAATGCAAAAACTTTGAGATCAAGCAATCATACAAAACATAAGAAAAGTGAATAGAGAAGATAAATCCTTTTTATCATGCTTTCTGCTATTTTGCCTAGCCAAAGACTGCAATAATCAGTGCAGTACCCTAGCATATCTAAATGCCTTTATCTTGTAAGATACACAGTGTATTTATTGTTGATAGTGCCACTAGCAGAATAAATGGAAGGAAAGGGAGAGGTAGATGCAGGCAATTAAGAGCACCTGATACCTTACATGGTACATTACCTTTGTTGTTCTTCTCTTTCTTTCTCTGATACACTGTGCCATTTCAGCACATAGTTCTTTGGAATTATGAAATGCAGGCTAGAATTAATAAAGCTTTTTAGCAGCATCACTTAAGTAAAAACTAAAACTCAAAATAAACTAGCAAGGAAACCATCCTGTTGAATCCATTCAGTATACATCTTTCTCCCCTTTCAGCAAAATGCATAGCATCTGGTAAACTCTTAGCACTTTCTTCCCTTTTATTTTTATGTTAATCTGATAACTAACATCCATTAAGGGTAAGTGTCTCTCTTAATGGCTGATCAGGAAGCATTCTTTTCTCTACGAGTAAGTTGTCAGACAATATGTTAGTGTAGATTTAGCTGATCAAATCCAGGCAACAAGATAATAAACATTTTTCTGAGGGTTTTGGATTTATTCTCCATGTATTAACTATTTTATGGCAAACAAATTTCAGAAAATGCAAATGTCAACTAATGTGCTAAACTAGAAAACAATCTATACAGGTTGTTGCTCAGTTTTTTTTGGGGGGGGCTTGTCATATATGCAAACAACATTTTGATTTGTTTTATGTTTTCTGACTGTATTTTCCTCCCTTGCCTACCAACCATTAAGCTTTCAACCATCAAACTCAACTATACTTGTTTCCGAGGCATGGAGAATCTTCCTTCAGATCCTATAGGCTGGGTGCTATCCAGAAGGGCCATCATCCTGGCAATCTTTGGAGAGTTTTTGCTCTTACCAACATGCCATGTATGAGGACATTGATGAACAAATGGCCCTAACCCCTCCACCTGGGTAGTGATATCAGCACCAATGGATCTACTTCGAAATCCCGATGCCCATATATAAGTAAGTAAAACCCACCTAGGTGAGGGGCTGTGCCCCCCACCTCCCCTAACTATATATACCAGCTCTGGAATTGTACTACAGTGGAGAAAAGGGCATGTTGGGCAAGTGTTTACTTACTCTGGGAAAATTTCCCCATTCGTGTATTTCATCTTTCACTATTTTAATCTCAAGTAAATGAACAGCAATTATATGGGTGGCAGGATTTCAAAGTAGACCCGGGCATCAACTTCACCCTAGAAATGACCAATGTCTATCTAACTATGCATGTCCCCACAGCACTCTCTCTATCATCCAGTTTACCCACACCTGCCCCAGCACTGACCCCTACTCAGTGAGTCTGTCTCCAGCAGGGATCATATCCAGAAGTGGGGATGTAATACCAGCTGGGAATCCACCCTATCCTCCCAAGGTATGCATGCTGATCTTTCCTGCTGCATTATGAAGACTCAAGTTGCTAATCACACCTGGGTCACCTAGATCATAGTAATGGTTTTATCCACATATGCCACTAAGGTGACCTCAACATTTAATTTGTTAGCAGATGGTAACAAGACACAAATATGTCAGTGTCATGGATGGAACAGTATGTTAATGAAAATAGATACTGAAAACCTTGACCTAATTCTACATTAGCAGGTTTAGTGCAATGGCAGATGTGCTGCAGATAAGTGTTATTTTTTTCTGAAGTGAATCTAGTTGAAGCACATCATCAGCATGATACTTTTACTTCTGGCACTGCTGGCTGGTACTAAAGCTAAAACTGCTCTGCAGAATGGAGTACTGAAATAGAAGACTACCTCAAACCAATGCTCCCTAATCCACCTAATACAATCCTCTTTACTGACCTAGTTCAGTATAAGCTGCCAAACCCTGTGATCCTAAAAATAAGTGCAATGTGAATATATATTTGGAACAGTTGAAATGCTACATATTTGCTACAAAATTGCCTCATTGATTTAGAAAAATTAAGAATACATTGTGTTATTTCCCAACAATGTGGAAGCGATGATAGGAGGCCCTGTTGTGAATTTGTCTTCCAGTGTTTGACAATCTCCCTCACCATGACATACACTGTGCATGTCAAGTGCAGTATGTCTGCTCCCCTAAAGCAGTAGGCATCTGGAATCTGATTCTTGACTGTAGTGTGTGTGTGTGTGTGTGTGTGTGTGTGTGTGTGTGTGTGTGTGTGTGTGTGTGTGTGTGTGTGTGTGCACGCGCTCGTATGAGTGAAGTACAAAGTTAGATTAAAGCCTATGCCAAGACATTCTTAGTATGTGACTGCACTCTCACTATTACCAACATAAGTCCCACCACTTGGATATATGTTGTCGCTTGTCTCATAAACTCAAAAGAGACGATGAAGAGGTGTATGGGTTCAAGATATTTATTGTATGTAAACACATCAGGAACTGTAACTGGAACATGTACTTAGGCTAAATGATTCACTCATTACTTCAAATACACTCGTATGTGCATTACCATTCATGACTGCATTCACTCTGGCTGACTGTACAAAATGGCACTGCCCTTGCACGTGCTCAGTACTTATATAGCACATGCTGTCTAGCTACAGTAGCTAACAAGATTCAACATTTATTTATTTATGTATGTATGTATGTATGTATGTATGTATTTATTTATTTATTTTATTTTACATTTGTTCACCAGATTAGTCCGACTGTGCTAAGTAGCCCTTTTTAAGTGGAGGCCTGGGGAGAAAGCTCCACAGTTTTACAATTTTAGTGTTAACAGTGTCAGCGGGTTACAATGTATACATACAATAAAATACCTTTTATCAGAAAAATAATGAATAGTAATGGAAAAAAAAAAACATAAGCATACATAAGGGAAATTATTCGATACAAGCATTTTCAATAAACAGTGAAGAGAGTTCATAGTGTATGTAGTTATTTCATGAAATATGTGACATTAGAAATGGAGATAAGAGATGGAGAAGAAGAGTTATACTTTGAAGAGGTTTACGAGCTAAAAAGGTTTGAAGTTTTGGTGATTACATATGGATGAGTACACAGGCAGGACCTGTGAGTTTGGAGGTACTCTCTAGTAGCAGTTTTGAATTGATTTGGATGTTTGAGGGACCTGATTTCTAGTAGTAATTTGTTCCATGATATGGTAAGATTGTAGCTGTAGAGGTTGCAGCTGATTTTAGTTTTAGATTTGTATATTTGTAGTAGGTTAAGGTCAGAGCTAAGTACAGCCTAGTGGGGGAATATTGAGAGATGAGGAAAGATAGGCTAGGGAAGAAGGATTGTAGTTGAGAAAATAGAAGCTGGTGAGGTAATTCCAGCCAGTTTAAGTATCTTAGTGAAACACAATGATGCGATTTATGTTTGGTGAGCAGCGAATCTGGCCACCTTGTTATAGGTAGACTCTAGTTTAGTTAGTGTGGAGTTAAGATTGGTAAGAATTTGGCAGCTATATAGAAGGCTAGGTAGAAGGTACACATGAGAGAAGGTTATTTTTGCTTTGTTAGTTAGAAACTTTTTGTTTCGATAAAGAAGGCCAAGTTTTTGGTGTGTTTTTTTGATGCAGTTGTTTACCCGTAAACCAAACTTGAGTTGGTCATCTATCATTACTCTTAGTAATTTTGTACTAGGTTCAACATTAACGGGGGGTGTTATTGAGGGACAGTACAGAAAATGTAGATTTAAGATGGGTGAAGTTCTTTGGGAGAAATAGTAAGAGTTTTGTCTTTTTAGGGTTAAGAATTAGCTGGTTATCACAAAGCCAGTATTCGACTGAGTTACAAGATGCTTGAACTGCAGGGATAAGGGTAGAAGGAGTATCTACAATGGTGATGATGGTGGAGCCATCAGCGTATTGTACAAGGGATGACTGTAGACAGGAGGTGTAGAGTAGATTAGTGAATATATTGAATAGTAATGGGCCAAGGATAGATCTTTGGGGAACTCCCATTTTGGCAGGAAGAGGAGGGGAGACACATGCACACTGATCTACATCCTCCCTCTTTAATTTGTTTGACATGCAATGGGAGAACAAAACATTTTACATGCTAGCTATCACAATAACATTTCAACAATAAACAAATTCAAGTCCAAGTCACTATGTATTTCGGATCGGATCTGGAAATTTTACCCAATCTGGTCACATAGAAATTATGATTGGGTTTAGCAACAGGGACAATCTCCGGCATTTCTCTCGATTGGAACTTCAGGGGATACATCAGGATTACTTGAGGAATGTAAGCTGTTCTCTGGAATATGAACAAATGTACAGCTGCTCGGAAAAATAGTCTTTGGGACAGGCAGTCTTCTGTGTCACTGATTCAGATAATGGAAGTATATATCTTTGATTCCTTTTGAAATCCATTCCATCAGATTGGACAATATGAGATCTCGGTTTCTCACAAAGATTCTTTATGATACCCACTCAGTCATATCCTTTATATGTTTGCATTCTTACAGTTTCTCCTTGTCTTAATGGTCTGAGAGATTTGCTCGATTAATCATAGTACAACTTTTGTGACTGATGTTTTTTCAAAAGTTGAGCCCTGATCATTTTGTTGTTCTTCGCATTTGGTACTAACAAGTGTTTACTGATTGGTAAAGTTGTTCATGTCTGTCTGGACATTAATCTCTGAGCAGCTGAACCAAGCACATTATCTCAAGGAATGTTTCTGAGATTGAGTATGTTAAGAAAAACATTGATACCATCTCTGTTGGATTTCTCTAACAAATATTTAGCACTTGAGCTGCATGCTCAGCTAATCCTTTGGATTGTGAATACTCAGGACTACTAGTAACATGAGCAAAGTCCCAAGACTCAGCAAATTTCTTAAACTGCTGACTTGTAAATTGTGCAACATTGTCAGAAACGACTTTGTGTGAACTACCATGGACAGAAAAATGCCTTTTCAACTTAGAAATGTCTTTTAGACAATATTGAAACTGTACTTTTGCAGTTTTAACATCATGCATTGCAAGTATGCTGGGGCTGTACGTAATGACTTCTTTAGATTTGTCACTAATGGTTGGTGATGTCTCTATTTGGATAGTTCTTCCATAAATATAATCATTGAACATCAAACATGCGAATACTATTGCCAAAAGCTCTTTTTCTATTTGTGCATAATTCATTTCTGTTTGAGTTAAAGTTCCGGATGCATAGGCTACTGGTATGCCTTCTTGAAGACATATTTCACCAAGACCATATTTTGAAGCATCACATGGAAGAGTAACTGGTTTGTGAACATCATAATATCTTAATGTGGGTGGACTGGCAATTTTCTGTTTCAGAATATCAAATGCTCTTTGGTGTTGTTCTAACCAGGACCAGTTTATATTTTTGCATGTCAACTCACATAAAGGTACAGAAAGATCACTCAAGTCTGGGATGAACTTTTCCAAATAGTTGACCATACCAAGAAAATGTTGAGACATTTTCTGGAACTGGTTTCACAAGAATAGCTTCCTGCTTAGATGGCTGTGGTTGTAAGCCAGAACTGGTAAACAAATGACCCACATAAGTAACATCTTTCAACTTGAATTTACAATTCTGACCTCACGTGCATGGTCTAGAACTTTCTTTAGGTTTCTGTCATGTTCGTCGTCCCCACTGCCCCCTGCAATAACGCCATCTACTATGAGAGCACATGGATAACCTGAAAACATTTGCTCCATTGCATTTTGAAATACTTCACTGGCAGAATTCATCCCAAATGGCATTCTCAAAAATCTCTACCTTACAAATGGTGTACTGAAAGTGGTTAACAATGAAGAGTTGTGATCCAGTAAACTTTGCCAAAATGAACTTTTTGCATCTAAGACTGAAAAAATAGTGACATTTGGCATGAGAATGGCTACTTCTTCTTACTGTGCACATTGGATTATGAGGACATTTAAAGGCTTTGTTTAAATCTTTCAGATCAATACATATTCGAATATCATCTGAGCTTTTCTTATGAGCTATCACCATGGAGGGTACCCAGTCAGTCAGTTCTTCCACTGGTGTAATTACACCTAAATTCACCATTTTGTCTAGTTTGCTTTTACTTTGCTCTGCATTGCTACCAGAAGTTTCCTTGCTGGTCTAGCAATTGGGCTTACTTCATAGTTTAACTTCATGGAATATGTGACTGGTAGTTCGCCAAGCATATTCCCAAAAAATATTGTGTGTAAAACTATCATGGTTGCTCAGAATTGTATGGTGAATCTCTTCATTAAATGAAATCAGTCCCATTCTCAAAGTCATAGCTGTTCCCAGAGAATGGCATATGAGAGCTACGTCAGTTTGGATTACTTCACCAACATAAGCAACTAGTTTTGCACACTTTGCTGAATCAAGTTTCTCATCAGCTTGTACTGTTGGAAATATTTGTGTTGATAGAACATTGCACTTAGATTCAGTGTCTACTTTAAGATCTACAGGTTTCCTATTAATCCAAACAGTATAAAATATTTCACTCTTTGCTGCCAACTGACACCATCAACATAAAAACGTTACTCACAGCTTTCTATCTGATTTACTTGCTTCTTTGGAAGGTCTCTTTTAATAAAAGATTGTGCCATCTTAGACTTACAAAGACTTTTGAAATGATTCCACTTTTTGCATTTGTGACATTGCTGGCAAAAGCTAAGCTTTTCTCTCATTTAAGTTCATGGTTACCCCACAATTATGACAATTAACAATAAGATTGTTTGTAGCAGCCTCATTTGGTTTATGGTTAGGGATAGGTACTGCCATGCCCTTTGGCCTATATCTCTTTTTCATGTTATCTTTCTGTTGTACACTGTCAATATTTACACTGGTAGATACTGCAAGCATGCTTTGCTCATTCATAAGCATATTAGTGTGCTTTTCTGTAAGCTCATATATTTGACAAATCTTTCTGACTTTGCTCAGTGTTAATTCACTATCTCGAAGCAAAATCTTTCTCACTGCATCATTAACACCACACACAAGCCTGTCTTTTATCAGCTTGTCATAAATCACCAAATCTGCACATTTTAGCTTTATTTCTCAAGTCAGTAATATATGCTGCTATAGTTTCACCAGGGTTTTGATTTCTTGTGGAAAATATGTGCCTTTCCATTGTAATATTCATTTGAGGGTTACACATTTCTCTAAATTTACATTTTAAGCACTCAGCATCTTCCCATATTTTAGCCTGTGTCACAATGTGGTGGTTCCCCCTCCCCTGCATATACAACAGGTGCATACATAAATGAATGTTCCCTCTCAATGGCTTCCAAGACAGCTAAAATGAGGAATATAAATGCTTTTGTACATCTTTATCAGAAAATGCAGCTTGTATGAAAATTTCATATTCTTGTTCAAACACTCTCCAGTTCTCAGCAATATTATTACTAAACACCAGCAGTTCAGGTTCATAGGTGTGTAGTAGGCTAATGGCCCTGGAGCCTTTACAAGCCTAGGCCAAAAACAATTGCCCAGGCATCGTACCACCTGATGTTAGTTCACAGTGCCCCTATCCAGTAGGGCAGCTGGAGTGATCCCTGGGGTGAACTTTCTGTTACCCATCCACTCGTCAAGATTTCTCTTGAAGAGGCACAGTGAGCTGCTCTGCTTGACATGAATGGGAAGCTTATTCCAGAGTATGGGCAGTCTTTGGGAGATGAACCTGTCCCTCCAGCATGTTCTGTTAATTGTGGTAATGAGGTTGTGATTTCTGGAGCATGTGGTAAGGGGGGATTGGGATTTCTTTAGGTGTAGCATTTCAAGTAGGGCTGGGTCGGACACGACTTTGTAAGTCAAACAGAGATCACCTCTAAGTAGACAATAAGGGAGTGAGAACAGCTGATGTTTCTTGGGTCCGTCCAAGTAGGACATGTGTTTAAGGCCTAGGATCCTTTTTGTGAGGTACTTTTGTGGCCTCTCTAGCTGTTGTAGGTGTCTGGTAAGGTACATGCCAAATGGGGCATTATATTCAGTGATTGGTCTAATGAGGGATGAGTAGAGAGGGATGACGACCTCTATCTTCCTGAATGCAATACCTTTGGTTATAAGATGTGCCACGTAGAAGGACTTTCTGACCACAGTGGCAATGTGGTGGTCGAAGGTGAGGTGGCTGTCAACCTAGGTGCCCAGATCTATTATGGCCCCTTCAGTGTTCAGTGGGCTCCCATCAATGTGGTAATTTGTGGGAACTGAGTTTTTTCCAAAGGGGATGATAACGCATTTTTTGGTGATAAGCTTCATACCATGGTTCCGACACCAGTCATTGGTCTCAGAGAGGCCCTTTTGTAGGATACCTGCATCACTTGCAGAGTTGATAGTGACCCCTAGCTTGCAGTCATCAGCAAACCTGGTCAGCCAGAGTTCTTCTGTGTTGGCCTAGACTTCTGAGAAATAGATGCCAAACAGGAGAGGGCCAGGACCAAGCCCTCTGGGACTCCACTCATGACTGGTCGACAGTCTGACTTGGAATCCACAACTTTCACTCTGTGGGTCCTATCTGTGAGCTAATTTGCAACCCACTAAGCTATGTAAAGATTGATGCCTAGTTTGCTGAGTTTATCAGTGATACCAGAGTGGGGAATGGTATCAAAGCCCTTGGTCAGGTCGAGGTAGGCTGTATGTACTGCCTTACTTTCATCCACAGCCTTGGAGACTGCCTCAAAGAAGTCAACTAGATTCAGCAGGCAGGATCTCCCCTTGACAAAGCCAAACTGTGTGGGGTGAAGAGTTTGGAGCTTGCCTATATCTTTGATAAGCAGGTCCATGATGATGCACTCCATAGCTTTGCATACAAGACTCGTCAGGCTAATGGGGCAACAGTTCCCAGGATCTGTAGTTACTCCCCCTTTATGGAGTGGGATGACTATAGCAGTGCGCCATTCATTAGGGACATGGTCTGAGGTAATACTTTGATTGAACAGGGCACACATATGTGGTGACAGTTCATTTTGTAGCTCATGTAGAATGCAGCCAGGGATATTATCAGATCTTATGGATGCTGCATTCTTGGCATTGGACAATGCAGCTTTTACCTGTGCTGCAGAAATGGTGGGTACCAGGCTTTCTTCTGGTATTGTGTTAGGCCCTTGGGGGGGTGTAAAGTTGGCACTGAATCTGTCAGCCAGTATGTTGGCTATATCTGTTGTCTCAGTATAGCAGGTGCCATTGTGCAATAACTCAGAGCAAATCTGGGTATTGCCTTGGGAGTTTTGATATAGCTACAGAAGGCTTTGTGGTTGTTTTGGGTGTCAGCTGCAATTCTTGCTTCATAGCTGGCTTTAGAGGATTTGATAAGGGATCTCAGCTTTTTGTTGAGACTTATAAGGGAGGTTTTCCAGTCTTGTGACTTCATTTTTTTCCTGCAACAGTTTCTTCCTTCTGTTGTAGAATTGATTGATGTCTGGGGACTACCAGATTGGCTTCCTTTTTTTGGAGGAGAGCATTTTAGCTTTATTTGGTCTGCAAAATCCCTCTGCTATAACAACAAAATTTGTTTAAACATAAACATAGACCAGGTACTTATAATTATGTTCAAAAACTCAACAGTCTGTCTGAAATGGCTTTGTTTTAACACTGCTCACACTGCAAACACTCTGTAAACTTTGGATACTGCGAATAACTTTAGTTAATGCGAAAAAGTAGTACATTGCAAAGAAAGTTAGTCATTTTACAGTATCTTTTTCATACATTTTAAACATTTTGAAAATTGTTTCAAACACTTCTCTAATTATTTTGAATACTTTTATCAATATGATACAATTTCAGACATTTCGTTTATCTCTGTAATTATTTTAAATGCTTTGAATGTTTCGCCACACATTTAGTGACTTAAAAATAATTTAAATGAGTTAGTTAAGTACCTTTGAATAACTGCTGACCTGTTTGCAAATTAACTCGTGTATATTTCTCCATTTCTAACCTCGTGCCTCATGGCTTGTATGCTTTGGCAGCTTTAGATCCCATTGTGATAGCATGTCACTTGTCTCATGCATTCAAAAGAGACGATGAAGCGGTGTATGGGTTCAAGATGTTTACTGTACATAAACACATCAGGAACTGTAACTGAAACATGTACTTAGGCTAACTACTTCACTCATTACTTCAAACACATTCGCATGTGCATCTCCTTTCATGACTGCATTCACTCTGGCTGACTGTACAAAATGACAGTGCTCTTGCACGTGCTCAGTACTTATACAACACATGCTATCTAGCTACAGTAGCCAGCGAGGTTCAACATGCACACTGATCTACATGTGTGAAGGCTTTCACCCCTCAACACATCAATTACAATATAGACATATACCACCCTGGTTTAAATATAGGAAAGGAAAAGGCCATCCATGCTACTGATTCCTTAAGAAAATCCTCCTTTAAAACTCATTTATTCCAATGGAGCTCAGGAAGTTTGCACTTTAACTTCCAATGGGGGGGAACCTAATCCTTTTGACAGAATCAAATTATGCCCTCACATTTCAAATAAATGTTCATATATCTGGAACCAAAGGTGTTATGGCAGAAGTATAAATGGCTAACACTTCAGCACAAACTATTTTATAGTGGTAGTATTCTTTAGGTTCTAGTTCTTAAATTGAATTTTATAAGTCACAATAAACACAGTAACTATTATGTTTGTAATATTTTGTAAACGACTTACAAAATCTCAGCAACCATTCATGTTACACACATACTGTCAGGAGCATTTTATTCATCTAGCTGAGAAATTTCATATGAGGCGATGGAGTTCTGTCTGTGTTACTTGGTTGGTGAGATATTTAGAAAAATGTGAAAATTATATCTATATAAATTAGCATCATAAAAACAACAGTTAATATCTCTTTACCTATACAGAGGTTAAATATTAATGCAGTTGAGTTTGCCATTGTGTAAGCTTTAAGATGAAATATTTCAAAACCTTGTGCCAATATATATATATATATATATATATATATATGTATATATATATATATATATATAGTTTACTATCAAAATATCAAAGTTCATAAAAATGAACGTTTGATACTTCGAAAATTATGTCATACTTCCTGCATACTAATTAGATTAAAATGTCAATCCTGTTGATCAAATTCAACAGATTCAACCATTTATGTCGAATATTGACTGTGATGGCAGTGTAGGTGCAAACGTAAGTTAAAGACCTACACTGTCATTCACGTTTTAGGAGGGGGCAAGCCTGCTATAATATACCTCAGGGCAATCTAGTTTGTCACTGGCATGTGGTATTAATTTGTAGGCTCCCAGATTTTAGGTATTAGACAGAAATTTACCATTTGGGGTGGTTTGACCATGGAAGAGATGAGTGATTTAGTATTCAATGGGTCCCCTTTAAGTTTATAATAAAGAAGGAGGTAAAGCATTTTACACAGACTGAGACCTTACATGCATGGCACGATGTATTATTACAAGTCCAGACATACCTGAAACATGGTGAATTGGATATCTACTTGAGACTATGGTGACATTACCCAGGTAACCAGCAGAAAAGTACATTTTACAGTGATGTCCCAGTTGAGAGACTTAAAAATTCTCCTGTGGCCCAGTTTCACTGTCTGTGTGGCTAAATCAACAACAGGTAAAGCCTTATAGATTAGAGACAGTCAAATCAGACAGATTGTGCACACGTCAAAGTATGTGCTTAAGGGTTTCACAGCTTGAAGCAATTCTTAAGGACACTAGACAGTCTTAGTCTTTCCAAAGTGCAGGACTGGGGTGCAAATGCCCCTTTCTTAAAGGGAGCAGGCCCTATTAACATTAGCTAGAACCAACATAAATAAATGCCTGTGCCCAGACAGGCTTGTTTTATGTTACTTGAGCTACTAAAAGATGGCTTTGTGATAACATTTTGCTGCCCTGGTCAATACGATTCTTGAAACTGGCAATCTTTCTCTGTACATGAAGAAAAGCTGTAATTTTGGATATACCTAATAAGCATCCTCTGTAACTTCATAGTAACATTGTACATTGTTCTTAAATTATAATTATCTATTATTCATGTCTGCGTTAGTAATGGGTTTTCCTAACTGATGCTGGGCCTCACTAGCGTTAAGTAATGTGGACTTGGTAAGGCAGGGAGACATTTGAAAAACACTACAAAACATTTTTTATAAGGTAGGATGCTACTAATTCAGGATTGATCTTGGTCATATTAGGCCAAGATGCTGAAAAGGTCTTCATTTGCATGCACTGGCCCTTTTTATTTGAAGTTCTGAAAATATTTGGGCTTTATCAGTTTCTTTGGCATAAAGGAATAAAGACCTGATAACATTCCAGATGACTTAAGAATGATTAGCAGTTCAGGCAGAGGAGGAGGAGGAGCCATGTTGGTGATGATGGAGTGAGCTACCAATGCTGGCTTGCCCATCCTCTGAAGGAGCACAGGTGGGTGGGTTAATCTGGCTTGCTGTAATGCCATAACCTACTATAGAGACAGGAATAGGCAACATCAGTGAACAGGGACATGCTTAGCTTTGCTCTGTTTGACCAGAAGCTTTCATGTGCCACTGTCAGGAGAGCACATGCTCAGATAAACAGTAATGGCAAGCCTTGGTATCAGCTGAAGGGAGAGAGCCAAAAACAGAAAAAAAATAAGGGTTGTCTGAATGACAGACATGCCATGAAAAGCTCTCGCTCCAGTGGTGAGGAACAAATAAACAAGTTGTGGCAGCTAGATGGTTATGAGTCACGGAGGCCATCAACACCATGGTCATGGAGGCCATAAAAGCCATATAGTAAAAAAAAAAAAAAAAAAAAAAAAAAAAGAGGTTACCCATCACTTTGTGAATTTATTAGCAAAACATGTATTATAGTGCTTCTGGTAAAAGAAAAACTGAGGTAAAATTATTGTTGTATAGGATGACCCTCTGCCTAATTAAGGAAAGTTTTACCAGATCTTTGGGAACAGGATTCTACATAGCATTAGGCACTATTTTCTCCTAGGTAGCCCATAAGTTAGTTGAACTCATAAATATATATATATATATATATATATATATATATATATATATATATATATATATATATATATATATATATATATACACATCAATCAGTTACATATTATAAATATATATATATATATATATATATATATATATATATATATATATATATATATATAAAATATGGAAAGGTGGGAACAACATTTGCAGGATTTTCAATTTTCAATAGGTTAGAAACTATACAGGTTTTGTGCATTTGCTAGATAATCCCTGCAGACCTCCCTACATGTTTTCTTTCTAAATGAAAAGTTTAAAGTGAAACGTCTTGTGGTGGGGTATGTAGGCCATGGAGAAAATTGGCCCAGTTGACTGGGTTTATGGGCTTGGGTATCCTGGATCCAATTACTTACCATACAATCAGGCAAGCCAGGTTGTTCTATGATGTTTTGAACAGAAACTATGGCACAGCATGGGAATACTACCTTATTTCATTGTTTGGGACTGAATATGACATATTTTGCTGCTCTTGTGTGAGCCTAGAGAGAAGCAAGTAAGCTGCTTGACAATGTAAACTGTGCTTAAGCATAATAGATGCGTTTTTGATAATATTTCACAGCACAAATGGCTTTAGAGTTTGTGTCAACATGAACCATGAAGTGTCTGGAAAAGGATGTCACAGATCTCAAGACTTAATTGCAAACTAAGCCGTCCTTGAAAGTCTTGAATCAGTTAGTGAATGATAGGAAGGTCATTTACTGAGATTTATTTGTTGTCAATTTTGGAAGGGCCCTAGGAAATAACTATAGATTCCTTCAATTACAACTTGTGCTTAGAGATTTACAATGAATTACTGTAATACTGGAATAATAAAAAAATTAAGTTGTTCCCTCGTTCAAGGTAGACAGTTTGAATGGTCTTTCTGTCATTTAAACAATCTATAAAAAGGATTAGATATTTGAACTAGATTTGCTTGTAATCCATTGAGAGGATCATGTGATGGAATTTTGCAGAATAGCATTGAGAAGAAGATATGGCAGCATATATGGATGCTCCTAAAATTTGCAACCAGACCTCTCAAATTTAGAAATTTTGCTTCAGAGTGTCAGTATAAGTACTCTATAGCCAAACTAAACTGGCTAGTATATTTCTAGGTCCATCCTCACAGTGTTAAAGATGTTTGACTAAGCTAACAGCAGACTGAGGTCTACTAGGCCTGTTCCAAGCAGACTAGGTTTTAACAAATGCTTTTAACTCCTCTGTGACAGAGTCTGACCAGAAAAAGATTAATCTGTCTCCAGTGTTGTTTTTTATAGAGTGATCATGTTAATTGCTAAAAATGCCTTAATGAGGAAAGAGAAACTGGTAGATGCTCCTGAATTCAGCATTAAATTCATCATGGAGAACATTTGTAATCTGAAGTAAAAAAATTTATTTTTTTGAATAAGAATGGACAGAGTGTTGGGTATGGGGTGAAGGGGAAACTTATTTAATTCATTCAAGAGATTTCAGTTAAACAAGTTTCTAAGAAAATATACTTCCTGTTTGTTCCTTTCTTTCTGCTCACTAGGCCAGATATTATTTGATTCTGCT
>NC_056725.1:244088365-244093365 GCF_019279795.1 Protopterus annectens | reverse complement strand
ATCGTAAGATGTATATCCTATCAATATCTCTCAGCTTAAACCAAAAGGCTCAGACAGAAATTCATGCAATGAACACTATAGCCAGCTGTGATAACCATGTGGTGACTGAACAAGATGAACTCCACCATAGACAATCAATTTCCCTCACAATGACACTCCAAGAAATCAAAGACATGAAAAACATTCTTCAATCCTATGTTACTAAAATTGAAGAAAACATGCAAATGATAGCAGTGACCCGTACATCTCAACTGGATGTCCTCCAGCAACTGAAAGGGCACAACGTAGGGCACAGAGCATGTCTAGATGCTGCTGACATTCAGTATTATTATCTGGAAGCCCATGTACTGGATGTAAAAAAAATCTATGTTTGGTGGGTGTCCCGGAACACCAGGAAGGAAATGATTGCCTTGGCTTAGTGAAGCAAATGATTTCTAAATGAGCTCAACTACAAATAGATTAATTAAACATTGAACAATAACATCACATACCTTGGATTCCCCCAAACAGAGAAAAGGGTCATCCTAGGCACACCAGTGCTTATTTGGAGTCTTATTCCTTAAAGTAGAGGGTAATCCACCAGAAAAATGAAAGGCTCTTAGAGAATTATATGTACGTTTATATAGCCATCCAGATTAGGGTGCCTCTTCTCAGAAAGAAATTACATTTTATCTTTATGGGCTCTCATTATCAGCACTGGATGATAATCAAATAAATTTATTGACAGACGAGATTACTGAGGATGAAATAAGGTGGGTTTGAGCACTCAAAGGGGTGATAAATCCCCACACCTTGATGTATCTATAGAGATGTATAGAAAATTCAAAGGGATTTCCTAGAGAACGTCTGTAAAAATGATGAACGATATTCTAAAAGGAAATGATCCCCTGCAATCTTGGAAACAAGCAGTTATACCTGCTTTACTGAAGAGAGGTAAAAACCCATGTTTCCAGAACCTTATCATTCATTTTCAGTCTTAAATGATGATTAAAAAAGGTTTATGAGTACTCTGACAAGTAGATTATTCAACGTTTCCCAATAGTTACACAAAGATCAGTGTGCTTTTGCTGAAGTTCAAGGAACATTTGGTAATACCTTGCAGACTATTATGATTTTAAAAGATGCTCGAGTACATCCGAACCCTTTTCCCTTTCTCAGTTTCAGTGTAGGAAAAGTGATCAATAATGTTAGATGGGAATTTATGTTTTGAAATTTTAGCAAAAATGCCTTTCCCCAAATAATTCATAAAGTCAATCCAACTTATATAACAGAAACTTATTTTTCAGTTAAAGCAATGATAATGGTCCCATAGCATTTTTCTTTACATAGAGGAACCAGCAGGGGTGCCCTCTCCCCCTTTAATTTGCAATATACTTATAATCCTTAGCCCAGAAAATAAGAGACCTAAAGAGTAAGGGTTATAACTGGGGGAACAAATGAATTAAAATATCTCTTTTGGCTGATATTATATTAATGACTCCATCTGATTCAGACAGGGACCTGTCTACTATTGTTGAAAAAAACCTGCATAAATTTGAGAACCATTCAGGACACAAAATTAATGTTAATAAGACTAAAGCTGTTCTTTTAAATAAAATACATACCCAAAACAATGTTAAAGTCTGCTTTCTTATCCGAAGCTAACAAATTAAAATATTCAAAGATTACATACTTGCTTGAGGGACTGAATTGTTGTTCTACAAAGAAATGTTGCACATGATTACAGATTATTTCCAAAGATGGAAGACTTTTGACTTAGATTTAAACCAAAAACCATCATCCCTGCTCTGTTTCTATGACCTTTTCTGTTATATAATGCACAAGTTTTGGAGTCTCCTTACAGTCTCCATATACTATTGAAAATGAAAAAGCAAATGATTGAATTTATATTGGATATAAAAAGGCTGTGTGTCCTCTGGGAAAAATATAGCTTTTGGAGTCCTATCTATCCATAGTATAGATCAGTACCATAGTGTAACTACATTAGCAATCCTAATAAAATGTCAGTCTCCAATATTTAGTTCTATCAGAAAGATATAATTTTAATGGAATTGTACAACCCTGGATCTTTGGATTGGTTTGATGTTCTTTTAAATATTCTTATAACATATATCCCAAAGCTTTACAAAATGCATTCTCAAGAAATTATCAGAATGTTTAATCTTGTAAGATTCTCTCCCCTACTAAAGATGTTCTTATACTAATAGATCATGGCAAAGTTGACAAAAATATATATTTAAATGTTGAAGGAATGCTAAAACTCATTTAAGACACTGGCATGAGCTTTTTGGATCATCTTTTAACCTGTCAAGAAGACAATGAAAGATTAAAGTTAACATTAAATTTCTATTTACCTTTACTAAGCTTAATAAAAAAATATAAAGCAAACTAGAGGCTAAGCTCAAGGTAATGAAATGAACTGATTTAATTGCTTTAATTAGAGATATAAGCATGAACAATAATTGTAGAAAAGATGTAATTTTGAAGTGTTACCAACCATTGATTATTTGTAAGTACTTAGTTACAAATGAAAAGATGGTTGACTCAACTTCCCTTGCTTATTAAGGTTACTAAATCTAATAAATTGAAGATGTTTGGATGAAAATGCCTACATAAATACTTTTATACATAGCCGGCCTTAGGCATAGGCCTAGGGCACTGCTCTGGTAGGGGCACTTTTCCAGTATTTATCTGATGTAGGTAGATGAGGATGGGAGCACCGGGTAGTGTGGTGGTAGGTCGCCAGTTGACCTTAGGCCGCTCCTGCTTTTATACCCCTACTAAGTTAAAAAAAAACTCCTCAGCACAGATCCAAAATGCTGAAGATGTCTTACTGGTGCTAGAGGAGACTGGAACGATATTTTATTTTCCTTTCCCAGGTTAGCTAACTCAAAATGGTATTTATCAGATTTAATTAGTAATATTTTAAATGAACTTATACAGATTAATCCTCCAACCTCATACTATTAGGCTGTGGTAAAGATGACAAGTTGCCCCTTCCTAAAAAAAGAGCTCCTTGCCCTTATTTTGTTAATAGTAAAAAATATATTTCTTGTAAATGGAAAGGCCTGAAGAACCAAAAGTGGTAGAGTTTCAACATATTCTAGATGAAGTTATGGCCAAATAATTGAAAGTAAACAAAGAGTCCAGATAGTTACATAATGAAGAAATGGCAACCTTGTGTTTCTTATGTGAAGGGAGATGAAGAACCATTTTAACAGAACAGATGGGACTAGAAGTAAATGGTGCAGATTTCTTGACTTTTTTATTGCCCAGACTTCCAATGAGACTTTATACCTAATTAAAACCATATGGTGTTTATGATAGTCTGTTTTTGATTGCTGATATGCTTTGGGTTTTTTCTCTTTCCATTATTTAGCTATATGCATGCATGTTTATGTTTCTAGCTATTGCTGTTTTGTTGTTTTCATTTTGATTACTGTTGCTCTAGACCATTGGTTTGCTAGACATATTGTTGGAACCAATTGGATAGTAAAAGAAAGTCTTGCATCCATCCAATCTCAACCCTTTTTTCCCATTTTGCAGATGGGGTCTGGGTGCCACTTCAACAGTGACAATCATCTCGAGCCAAGATTTACACTGCCGGGCAGCTAGCCCTGCTGCAATAGATCATCCATACCACTCACTCGCACCTATGGCCAATTTAGAGTGTCCAGTCCATCTACTGCATGTCTTTGGAATGTGGGAGGAAACTGGAGCACCCAGAGGAAGCCCACGCACCTGCAATGAGGACATATAGACTACTCACAGAAGGCACCCCAGCCAAGAATCAAACTGGAGAACCTTTTATTGTGAGGCGACAGTGCTAATCACTGCACCACCATAGCCATCATAAAAAAGTCTTATATATAGAAAAGAAAAACAAAAAACTTTTTTTTTTAAAGTTTCATAGCCAACTTCATATCAGTATTTGGAAGACATTACTTAATTAGCTGTAAATTTGCTTTTGTTTTAAAAAACATAAAAGTGTATTTAAAATACTGCATGTTGAGACATTCACTTCAAATTCTACTCCATCATAAAACATAAATCCTTCCTATAAGCCAAAACACACTCCCATTTGTCAACCTACACATTTACAGCATTTTCCACCTACATCAAACACTTCAAAAGGACATAACACCTACCTTGTACTTTCTAACACTTCTTAACTTTAGTAGCAGGAACTTTTGTCTACTGAAGTCAGCCAGCCTCACTTTATGCTTTTTTTTTTTTTACTTTACTACCACAACCACATCCAGAACGTTACTTTTCCACCATTATTGCACATATACCTTGTTTACTCACCCACAAAGAACTTGTCCTGTTTTAGTCATTTTTTTGGTAACAATATATTCAGATCTTTCTTTGAAATCTCTTAGCAAGCCTAATTGTCCTAATGCAATTCTCTTGTTACCTGTCTATTATTAACAAACTGTGCAATGCTATTTTTCTAGACAGGAAGGTCAGCATGCACGGTAGAAGGCATGTGTTTCCTTAGGACTGGCTATAGAAGGATCTGCTAACTGCCTATAAGGAGTGGAGCTAGGTCAGAACTAATGAAGAGAACACACCTGACTCTGACATCTGAAAGGGGGAAGATGAGCTAATTAAGCTTTCACTCAGGTGAGTGAGTAAGCGAGTGATTGAGTTCATCAATAAGCCTTAGAGCTCTCAACTTGAATATGGAATGAACAGACCTGCCTCACAACACTCATTAGATGACAGATGGGCTGATAGGAAGCTGGTGTATTAGGTGAACTGTGAAAGCTTGGAGAACAGGAAGAAAGTCATTTATGGACTGAGAAATATGACAGATCAAGTTTCGTCTTTCTTTTTTTACATGACCCCTTTGAAATAGAAAAATGCCAATACAAATAGCACATTAGTACATTTTCTGCACATTTATTTTGTTGCTGTCAGTAAAGGCAGCTAAATGCACAGTCTTACCTAGTTTCTTTATATTTCAGCATGTATACTCTGCACTGCCTTACAAAAAT
>NC_056725.1:244075865-244085865 GCF_019279795.1 Protopterus annectens | reverse complement strand
CAGGGGATAATGAGGCATTTTTTCGCATTGGGTTTTAGTTTGTGACTTTGGCACCAATCATTTTTCTGAGTCAGCCTCTTCTGTAATATATTTACTTTGCTGGGGGACTCAGTGATTGCAGCAGTTTCAGTCATGTGCAAACTGGGTAAACCACATACCATCTACTTTCACCTGGACCTCAAAGAAATAGATTCCAGACTGTAGAGAGCCCAGTACAGATCCTTGTGGTAGCCCACTGGTAACTGGTCTACTAGTGGAGGTGGGCTCCTCAAACTTGACAGTGTGCATTCTATCAGTGAGCCATTTGGCTACCCATCTAGTGATGTATGGGTTAATCCCCAGCTGAGAAAGTTTCTCAATGAACCTTGAGTGGAGAACTGTGTCAAAAGCCTTGGCTAAATCAAGATAGGTGGTATGTACTGCTTTGCCCTCATCCAGGGCTTTGGTGACATTCTCAAAGAATTCCTCCAGGTTTAATAAGCAAAATCTATCCTTGACTAAGCCAAATTGTGTTGGGTCAAGAGTTTGAAGGTCACCTGTGCCCTTTTTGATAAGGCCATGATGATTCTTTCCAGGGCCTTGCAACTAAGGTTGGTTAGGCTTATGGATCAATAGTTTCCTGTGTTGGTTGATGGACCCCCTTTGTGCAAGGTGATTGCTGTTGCTGTTCTTCACTCTGCTTGAACAAAGGCAGTGCTCAGGCTATGGTTACAGAGAGTGCCACGTGGTTCTGCTAGGTCTTGTTTTAGATTGCTTAGTAAGCAACCTGGGATGTTATCTGGTCCCATAGTGGCCATGCTTTTAGCCTTAGAGAGTGCTTGTATGACCTGTTCTTTGGAGATACTTGGTAGTGGTCTCTTGTCAGGAATGCTTAGGGGTATGGCTGGTAGGGATAGGGGGATAAAGTTATTGCCAAATCTGTCAGCCAGCAAGTTGGCAATCCCCTCAGGTTCAGTGTGAGTGGTGCCATCTACTATAGGTTCAGCACACAGATGAACATTCCCTTTTAAGTTTTAGACATAGCTAAAGAATGCCTTACAGTTGTCTCTAGCTTGGGATGCCAATTTAGTCTCAAAACTAGCCTTAGAGGACTTTACAAGATATCTGATTTGCTTGTTCAAGCTGTAGAGAGTATTCTTCCTCCATTGATTAAGTTCCCTCTTTTTCTTAGATATCACTTTCTTTCTTTTGTTATATAACTTATTTATACTTACAGTCTACCAGGGTAGCTTGTTTTTTTCAGGAGGACCTGGTTTTAGTCCTGACAGGTACAGCTGAGTCAACACAATTGTTTAGGTGGCTATATAGGGCATTTGTGTACTCTTTTTGCACAGGAGTCATTGTTGGCTGTGTTAGCAGGGGCTTTTAAACTTTTTATACCATTGCTTAGTAGGCTATAGTTTGGTTTGGAGAAAATTTTATTTTTTTTTATTTTTTTGCTCTGTGGGCATATCAGGTCTGATCTTTACTTCAAGCATGACTGATTTATGGTCTGACTTACCAGGGAGGGCAACAAACAATGGATAGTGCAGTGACCCCCACATACTGGTGACCACAAGATCTAGTACATTTGAACACCTTGTGGTGGTGCAGACCAACTGCTCTAGGGCACTTGAATTAACAAAATCCAGGAACCTCAGGATCAATCATGTTTGTGCTCATGTAAGTCGCCTCTGTACTGTACTGCAATTTTCTGTATTGTATTAGCCTATTGGAGCTTTTTTCCCCGGGCCTCCACTGAAAATGGGCTCTTGTCAGCCCAGTGGACTTTCCCCGGTAAACAAATGTCATAAATAAATAAAAAAATAAATAAATAAGTCACCTAATCAATGGAAGGATAGTTGAAATCTCCCATGACCAAGGTGTTTGGTTCATTGCTGAGTGACTCTAGCAAGTCCAGGTAGGCAGTGAACTTTTTCAGCCTCATTCTGGGGGACCTGTAGCTAGCAATGATGTGGTAGGGTATTTTTCCTTTAGTTATTTTGACCTGGAATACCTCAAGAGAGTCGTACTGTTTTACCAGTCTCAAGGTGTATATGGATTTAATGAAGATTTATACACCAGCACCTTTGGTTCCTTTTCACTTTTTTTGAGGTTTGAACATGTGAAAGGCATTGTAGCCTTGTACAGCTGGAGTGCTCTCTACGGCCTTGAACCAAGTCTCAGTGACTGCACAGATGTCAGCATCTTCCAAGGTGAGGAGTGCTTCCAGGGAGTGCAGTTTACTGTTTAGGCTCCTAGCATTATTCCAACATGTACTATGACAGAGCCATAATGGTAACTGTTGCTGAGTGACTTGAGTGTGTGTGTGATTTCATGGATTCTGGCACCTGACAGGCAGCTGACCATAACCTTCTCCTTGTCAAGCCTGGTAAGGGGAACATCTATATTTCTCACTATTGAGTCGTCTATGACTAGGACATTAGGTTTTAAGGTGTTGCCTTAGGAGCTTAATTGTTGAGACACTGATATGTTTGTAATGTGTAGTGGTGGATTCTGTTTGTGTACGAGTATATGTAGGTTGTTTTAACTTGGGAGGTCTCTGGTCTATTGGTAGGCTCTTAGTGAGTACCTCCACGTATGCGGGTTTATGTGTCTTGATCTTACCTTGTGTGAGTGGAGAGGTGTGTTTGGTGACAACATGTTTGACGTCTTGTTTATTGTTAGTGAGAGGATCAATTCTAGTTTCATCGTATGGTTACATCTCTCACATACTGTATCTGTTTGCATTAGGAGCAAGTGGTTGCCAGTATGCATGAAGCAATTGCTACATTGCCTCAGGATGTGCATGTCAATCAGGCTGGCTGGAGAAATATTGGGAAACTGATTGTTCATAGTAGCAGGTAATGCTTAAGTATTAATTTCTGAGATGGCAAAATAGATCAGCTATTGCTCTGGGATAGAAGATCAGGGATGGAAAGTGGGGTGACACTGTTCAGTGCTCATCTGAGTTGTGTGTGTGTGTGTGCTCAACTGAGTTGCCTAGAATTTGGAAGTGTGCAGCTGCATTGGCTGCAGAGCAGTATGGAACCTGGGAAGGTTTCACTGACTGGTGTCTAGGGAAAAAAATGTTTCTAGGCGTTTGCATCTATACAAGGTGTGCCATCCCAACCAGATATCATTTTCTAAATAATTCTATGCCATTGGAAATATTAATATGATCCACAGGCTGGTTTCACAAATGTAAGAAAACTGTGTTATGTGCTAGGCTTCAAAAATGTAACCACTTTGCACCCTGCTGGAAGAAAGCTGATAAGTAAAGAATTTATGAGTGTGTGTTCTCAAGCTTGGAGACAGGATGTCTGCAGCTAGAAATTCTTTATGTTGTCTTAAGACATGGATAATTACTAGGTTTCACATGTAAAGTGTCTTTTATTGCTGTGGCTTCCTGGCAGGTGCAGATTAAAAAGAACTTTTAACATTTTTTATTATGTGAGCCTGGGAAACTTCAGCGGAGGTGACAAGAATGATGTAATCTGAAATGACTCAGCAGTAATGTGTATTATCAATTTAAGGGCTATCTCAGAAAGTAAGAATAGCATTTTGTATTTGTGTCTGAAGCCAAACACATCAGCTCACCAGCACTTGTTTTGCTGTGTAAGTAGAATCTTGTATTTCTCTTAGAGATAGATAGAAATAACAAGATTAGTCTAGCTGTTTTCTATATTTATGTCAGATGTTAAAGTATTTTCTGTGATTTTGGAACTCTCTAATGTCATTGTGTTGCATTAACAAATATTGTCTTGTGTTTTTATTATTTATTATTACATATATTACATATATTTAAACCTTTTAACTGTGGCTGTTTTGTGTAGAGATATTTAAGCTCTTAGGGTACTTGCATGTATTTGGAAATACTGTATAAGCCATTCATAAATAGCCTTCAAGTCTCAGTCACACTTACCAGTTGGATAATAATAACATTGCACAGTAGAATTGGGCATCCTTTGGTAAGAGCCTTTATAGTAACAGAGAGTAGTGGTTGGTGGCAGTCGGTACTACTGTATAGTCTGGGCAGAAGGGGACCTAGCTGGAGAACCTGTGCCAGTCTTCCTCAGGAGGGTCTGTGTGTTTGCATATAACTCAAATCTCAAAGTGTGTGCATGTGTCAGCTACTTGGACAAGGACACGAAGCACTGGTTGGACAGAGAGAGTGCTGGAGGTTTTGGCTTGACCACTCGGCTGAGATCTGAATCCTATAGCTGTGCCAGTGGGGTGTCTTATTGGAGATATGAAGAGAAAGGGAAAAAACAGACCCAGACTGACTGTGATCTCTGTGTACTCTTAAGGGAAATTGTACTTTACTGTGTATGTACTTGTTATCCTCCCAATGTGGACGCCCCTCACTAGTGTTAGTGGTAAGTATTGAGGCTCCTTGATTACTTAGCCAGTGCATGGGCATTACAAAAGGCACCACTAATCCCTGTTGTGTGGTGGTCAGCTATGTGCAAACACAAGGCTTATTAAACAGTTTTAAACTAGTAACCAATAAGAATTCACAAAATTATCCTTCCTCCAGCAATCCCCAGCTCAGACAAGGGTGCAGAGGAGACCTTCTTAATCTAAGATGGCTGGATTTGAGTCCAAGTGTATGAAAAACAGGCTATATTCAGCAAGTCTGGATCTTGTCTAAGCTAACTAAGCAATATTTAAGTGCAAAACAAATGCATGTAATAAGCAGGTACAAACATTAAAAACAGTCAAAAAGGCACAGATGAATGCAGTAAAACAGTAAAATACAGATGAAAAAGTGCAGATCAAACTCAAAATAAGTTTAATTTCTTGTTCTTAGTTTTACATGCCTTGTATTCAAGTAGAAACACTCTGGAGCTCTGGCAAAGGATGTCAACCACAGAGCAACTCTGGTTAATTGAGCTTAAACCAGAACAAAGACAATTAGAATGCCATGCACAATAAGCCTTCAACCAGCAATTCCCAACTTAGAAGGGTGCATGCTTCATCTCCTGCCACAAGAGTGTAGACTGCAAACCTTCCTTATGTAAGAAAACTAGTTTGAAGCCCAAGTGCTTAAATCAAAATTAAGAGGTTTAGAGTAACAGTTACAATTGAATCAGACTACTAACAAACAGTAGTATATGCAACTAAACACTTTTAAGAACAAGCAGCAAAAAGCAAAAAGTAGGAAAAAGCACAGGCACAGTAAAAGCAGCTGAATAAAGTGCAATTTTTTTTAATTGATTTTTTTACTAAGTAGAAAGGGAGGAAATAGAAGATATTTCAAGTTTAAGAGAGTAAGGGGTTGGCCCTCCCAAACTGATCTCTCTGTATTCAGTAGAATGAGCTGATGAGATGGGACTGGGAGGACTATCAAAAATCAGATTAATAATAAGGGCTAGCAAACTCAAAAGCTACTAACTTTAAGAGTACAACAACAGTTGGACAGGACTGGGAAAATCAAATGCAGACAATGATCAGGAATAGTCAGGCAGTAGCAAGTGAAATAACAGGCAAGTCAAATAAGCACTCCAGCTAAATAAAGATACCTCCAAAAATTTCTGGTTAAAGAGGAATGGTGTTTTTCATCTCCTCCCACTAATTAATTGGATGTTATTCACTGTCTGTAAAATAATTATTTTCTAACCTTTATAACGGACCATAGCCAACACTTCTTAAAACAAAACAAATGCAATATAAGAAAAAGATAAAAAAATGAAGTACTCAAACCTAAAATGAAAAAATATCAATTTAAAATCAAAGGCATATGGAAACCAGCAACAGTCAGGCAGAAGCAAGCCAAATAAGCAATCCAACTAAATAAAGATACCTCCAAAAGTATCCTTACATATTTTTTTTATATTTCCAAAAACAAGAGTTTATGAGAAATATTGCAGAAAGATCACTCCTGCCTATCATATAAAACACTGATGTGAGTTGGAATGATTGAGGGAGAGCATGGGTGGGAAAGAAAGATGGTGTTTAGCAAACAGAATGTATTCATCAAAAGCAGTCGGCAAGGAGGTGAAAAATGTCTGTGTGTCATAGGTTCATAGGTTGGTACTAGGCTATCAGCCCTAGGGCCTATACAAGCCTAGCCATAACAATTCCCTGGCTATTTCTTCCCACACTATTTACTTCCCTGGACCCCTGTCTAGCAGGGCAACTGACATGATCCCCGGGGTGAATTTCCTTTCTCCCATCCAATCATCAAGGTTCCTTTTTGAAGAGAGCCAGAGAGGCACTCTGCTTGACATGTATGGGCAATCTATTCCAGAGTCTGGGGAGTCTCTGGGTCAGGAACCTATCCCTCCAGCATGTTTTGTTTATTGTGATGACAAGGTTTAGATCCCTGGAGCATGTGGCTCTGAGTGATTGGGATTTCTTTAAGTGTAGCATGTCCAACAGCTCTGGGTTTGACATGGCCTTGTATGTTAAGCAGACATCTCCTCTGAGTAGACAAAAAGCGACAGAGTATAGCTGGGGATTTTTAAGGTGGTCAGCATAGGGCATCTGCTTTAGGCCTGTGATTCTTTTAGTGAGGTATTTCTGTGGCCTTTCCAGTTGTTGCAGATGTCTTGAGAGGTACATACCAAATGGGGCGTTGTATTCTATAATGGGTCTAATGAGGGATGAGTACAGTGGGACAATGACCTCCTTTGTTCTGGATGAAAAGCCCTTAGTGATGAGGTGTGCCACATAGAAGGATTTCCTGACTATTGTGGCGATGTGGTTATTGAAGGTGAGACCACTGTCCACCTGTGTCCCTAAGTCTCTTATCACACTTTCGGTGTTTAGTGTACTGCCACCTATATGGTAATTCATGGATACATGTTTTTTTCCCAAAGGGGATAACTATACATTTCTTGGCATTGAGCTTGAACCCATGGCTCTGGCACCAAGCATCTGTTTCTGTAAGGCCCTTTTGTAGAGTATCCACATCATTTGGGGATTCAATAATGGCTCCCAGTTTGCAGTCATCTGCAAACTTTGTTAGCCAGAGTCCTTTAGTGTTGGCCTGTACTTCAGAGAAGAAGATGCCAAACAAGAGTGGTCCCAGGACTGAATCCTGAGGTACTCCACTTGTCACTTGTCTGGAGCTGGATTTGGAGTCGGCTACTTTTACAGTGTGGGTTCTTTCAGTAAGCCAGTTAGCAACCCATTGGGTGACGTAGGGAATAATGCCCAGTTTAGTAAGTTTATCTATGATTCCAGAGTGGAGGATGGTGTCAAAGGCCTTGGCAAGGTCTAGATAGGCTGTGTGGACCACCTTACCCTTGTCCATGGCTCTGGAGACTGATTTGAAGAAGTCAATTAGGTTCAGGAGACAAGATCGGCCCTTCATGAACCCAAACTGGGTGGGGTCCAGTGTTTGAAGGTTGCCAATGTCTTTGTTTATAAGTTCCATGATAATACGCTCCATGGCCTTGCAGATAAGGCTTGTCAGACTGATGGGACAGTAGTTTCCAGGATCCAAGGTGGATCCCCCCTTGTGGAGTGGGATAACTGTAGCTGTGCGCCACTCAGTGGGCATGAAACCTGAGGTGAGGCTATGATTAAACATGACACTTAGGTGAGGTGCCAGTTCATTTTGTAGTTCATGTAGTACACAGCCCGGGATGTCATCTGGTCCCATGAATGCTGTATTCTTAGCTTTGGAGAGTGCGTTTTTTACCTATGTGGCCATTATTACCGGAATTTGGCAATCTTCCGGTATTGAGATGGGCCATTTAGGGGGTGAGAGGGGGGTGAAGTTGGCACTGAATCGATCTGCCAGGATATTGGCAATATCCTTGGGATCAGTATATTTAATGCCATTATGTTTTAGCTCAGAGCAGATCTAAGCATTGCCATTTAGATTATTGACATAGTTACAGAATGCCTTGTGGTTTTCTTTGGAATCTTTGGCAATTTTATTTTCATAACTAGCTTTGGAGGATTTTATGAGGGATCTCAGTTTCTTAATGAGGCATGTAAGGGAGTTTTTTGCATCCTGGGATTTTCCTCTTTTCTGCAACAGTTTCTTCCTTTCATTGTAAAGTTTGTTTATGGCAGGGGACCACCAGATTGGCTTCCTTTTTTTTGGATGAGAGCACCTTGGTTCTATTTGGGATGGCAGGATTCATGCATGAGTGGATGTGCTCATACAGTGCCTTAGTGTAGGATTCAGCAGTTGAACTTTCAGTTCCCGTCTGCATGGATGTCATGAAGTTTGTCACTTCTGACTTGAGTAGTATGAAGTTAGCTTTGGAGAAGTTTTTTATGGAGGTTTCCTTACTGGGGAGTGGCGGTGGGATCTGGATGTTAAGGGTGATTAGCTTATGGTCAGACCTGACTAACGAGGGGGTGACCATAGGTGTGGAGCATCGATTTCCCATGTTGGTAATGACCAGGTCTAGAATATTGGACCCCCTGGTGGGACTATGGATTAGTTGATCCAGGGCGTTGGAATTTATGAATTCCAAGAACCATTGGGCAAAGGTGTTGGTACAGGAGTAGTTTTCCCAGTTAATGACAGGGTAGTTAAAATCACCCAGTATTAGGTTGTTTGGTTCCATCTTAATATTTTCCAGTATGTTTAGAAAGGTGTAGTGAGAATCTTGGGGTATGGTGGGGGATCTGTAGCAAGCTGCAATTTGGATTGCAGTATTACCTAGTGTTAGTTGCACCTGGAGAATTTCAGACGCATTGTGTTGGGCAACTAGCCTGGTGGTGTGAATATCCTTGGTGAATATTGACACTCCTCCACCTTTAGTGTTTCGGTCCTGGTTTGGTGGCCAAAAAGTGTGGTAAGAGTTGTAGCCTGGTATTGCAGGGGTGCTCTCTGGAGCCTTGAACCAGGTCTCAGTTATTGCACAGATATCGATGTTCTCCATTTTTAGGAGTGCCTCGAAAGAGTGCATTTTGAGGTTTCGACTTCTAGCATTGAGTAGCATTAACTTCAGATTTTGCATGCTTGTACCTGTTACGGTGGTCATTTTGTCCTTTGAACTGTGCCTAAAAAAGGCACTATAGGGGTTGCAAGAGCCTTAGCCAGTAACTTGAATCCCAGGGGCAACAAGTGCAGACCATCTCTGGCAAAGCATCGTGGTCTGTCAATCATGTCGTCCCAGGCAGACAGATACTGGATCCCCTTTGAATGACACCAGAAGCTTAGCCAATTGTTGAAGTCAATCATTTTGTCCTTATATTGTGGTATCATTCTGGGCGAAGGAAGGATGCTACTCAGGGCTAGGGTCATACCTGCCTGGGCCACATGATCCAAGAGCTCTTCCATGTCTCTTTTCATGTAGTTCAGGGAGGTACATCTCAAGTCATTCACTGCAACATGGACAATGACAGAGTCATATTTGTACTTGCTGTGGAGTGACTTGAATGCATGCTTTATGTGGCAGATCCTGGCACCTGACAGGCAGCTGACTGTAATTTTCTCCTTGTTCAACCTAGTGAGAGGGACATCAGTGTGCCAGACTATAGAGTCACCTATGACTAAAGTGTTAGGTACATTGTCTTGCCTTATGGGCTGTTGCTGGGTGGCACACTGGTGTTGTGAACTATGTGACACTTTGGTTGTGATTGGTGTTTGTTTGCGTTTCAGCTTCAGAGGTCCTTGTTGCTTGGGCAGGTTACAGTTAAGGGCCTCTGCATATGTGGATTTAGTGTTGCAATGTGTGGGTGTTGGTGATGTGGGTTTAGAAGGGCTATGTGTTGCTTGATGTGTAGTGTGGGTGTTAACCTTCTCCTCTTGACTGCCTAGCACAATCTTGGGTGGAGAGAGCTTTGCTTCCATTTTGGCTATGTAAGTGCATCTCTCACAGGTTGTAGTGTTGGGTGGTAGGAGGAGAGGGTTGTCTGTGTACATGAGGCAATTGCTGCATTGCCCCAGTATGCCCATATTCACCAGGTGGACAGGAGAAATCACCAGAAGCTGACCCTTGGACATGCCTGGTTTGGTGATTTTTTTTTTTGTAAAGTACAGGGGCTGTTTTCCCTTACCTTAGCAATGTACTTTGCAATTATAGGCTGTTTAGTGCCTACTATTAAT
>NC_056725.1:244065865-244068365 GCF_019279795.1 Protopterus annectens | reverse complement strand
CTTTTTTTTTTGGGGAAAGGGGGCCTTTTAAAAAAAAGGAAAAACCCCAAAAAAAAAAAAAAAAAAAAAAAAAAAAAAAATAAAAAAATTTTTTTTAAAAAAAAAAAAAAAAATTTGTTAAAAAAAGGGTTTTTTCCCCTTTTTTAAAAATTTTTTGGGTTTTTTTTCCCCCCTTAAAAAAAGGTTTTTTTGGCCCCCCTTTTTAAAAAAATTTTTTTATTCTTTTTTTTAAAAAAAGGACGTTTTTTTTTTTTGGGGGGGTTTTTTTTAGTAAAAATTTGGAAAAAAAAAAAAAAAAAATGGAAAAAAAAAAAAAAATTAAAAAAAAAATAATTTTTTAAAAAAAACAAAAAAAAATTATTTTTTCCGGAAAAAAATTTTATTTTTTTTTTAAAAAAATTTTTTTTTTTCCCCCCAAAAAAAAAAAATTTATTCCCCCCCCCTTTTTTAAAAAATTTTAACCCAATTTTTTTTTTTTCCCCAAAAAAAATTTTTTCTTTTGAAAAAAGGGGTTTCCTTTTAATTTTAAAAAAAAAAAAAACCAAAAACCAAAATTAAAAAAAAACCCCAAATAAAAAAATAAAAAAAAAAAAAAAATTTTCAAAAAAACGCAAAAATTTTTTCCCCTTTTTTAAACCCGGGGTTTTTTCCCCAAAAAAGGGTTTTTTTTTCCCCCCCAAAAAAAGGGTTTTTCCCCCCAAAAAAAAAATTTTTTTTCCCCTTTTTTTTTTCCCCAAAAGGAAAATTTTTTTTAAAAAGGGGGGTTTTAAAAAAAATTTTTAAAAAAAAAAAGTAAAAAAAAAAAAAAAAATTAAAAAAAAAAAAAAAAAAAAATTTTTTAAAAAAAAAATTAAAAAAATTTTTTTTTCCGGAAATTAAATTTTTTTTCCCTTTTTAAAAAAATTTTTTTTCCCCCAAAAAAGGTTTTTTTTTCCCCCCCCTTTTTAAAAAGGAAAAAAAAATTTTTTTTTTTTAAAAAAATTCTTTCTTTTTTTTAAAAAAAAAGGGGGGGTTTTTAAAAATTTAAAAAAAAAAAAATTTTCAAAAAAAAAGGAAAAAAAAAAAAAAAAAAAAAAAAAAAAAACAAAAAAAAAAAGGGGGGTTTTTTTTAAAAAAAAAATTTTTTTTTTTTTAAAAAAAAATTTTTTTTTTCCCCCCAAATAAAGGTTTTTTTTTCCCCCCCTTTTAAAAAAAATTTTTTTATTCTTTTTTTTAAAAAAAAGGACGTTTTTTTTTTTTAAAAAAAAAAGGGGCCTTTAAAAAAAAAAAAAAAAGAAAAAAAAAAAAAAAAAAAAAAAAATTTTAAAAAAAAAAAAAAAAATTCCCTTTTTAATTAAAAAAAAAAAAAAAGGGGGAAAAATTTTTTTCCCAAAAAGGGGAAAAAGGTTTTTTTTTTTTTAAAAAGGGTTTTTTTTTTTCCCCCCAAAAAAGGTTTTTTTTTTCCCCCCCTTTTAAAAAAATTTTTTTATTCTTTTTTTTAAAAAAAGGACCGTTTTTTTTTTTAAAAAAAGGGGGGAAAAAAGGGGGGGTTTTTTAAAAAAAAAAAAAAAAAAAAAAAAAAAAAAAAAAAAGCAAAAAAAAAAAAAAACCCTTAAAAAAAAAAAAAAAAAAATTTTTTAAAAAAAAATTTTTTTTAAATTTTTGGGTTTTTAAATTTTTTTAAAATTTAAAAAAGGGGTTTTTTTTTTTTTTTTAAAAAAAAAAACCCCCTTTTTAAAAAAAACCTTTTTTTTTTTTTTTTAAAAAAAATTTTTTTAAAAAAAAAAAACCCAAAAAAAATTTAAAAAAAAAATTAAAAAAAAAAAAAAAAAAAAAAACCACCCAAAAAAAAAAAAAAAAACCCCCCCTTTTTTTTAAAAATTTTTTAAATTTAAATTTTTGGTTTTTAAATTTTTTTTTTAAAAAAAAATTTTACCCCCTTTTTTTTTAAAATTTAATTTTTTTCCCTTTTTAAAAAGGGGGGTTTTGGTTTTTTAATTTTTTTTTTAAAAAAAAAGGCCCGGAAAAAAAACCCAAAAAAAAAGAAAAAAAAAATTAAAAAAAACAGAAATAAAATTGCCTAAAAACCCTTAAAAAATAAAAAAAAAAAAATTTTTTTAAAAAAAAATTTTTTTAAAAAAAAAGGGGGTTTTGGTTTTTAAATTTTTTTTAAATAATTTTTTTTTTTTTGGGAAAAAAAAAATTTTTTTTTTTTTAAAAAAAATTTTTTTTTTTGGTTTTTTTCCCTGAAAGAAAAAGGGGGGGGGTTTTTAAAAAAAAAATTTTTAAAAAAAAAAAGGGAAAAAAATTTAAAAAAAAAAAAAAAAAAATAGGTTTTTTTGGGAAAAATTTTTAAAAAAAAAAAAAAAAAAATTTTTTTCCCCCCCAAAATTAAATTTTTTTCCCCCCAAAAAAAAAATTTTTTTTCCCCTTTTTTTTAATTTTTTTTTAAAAAAAAATTTTTTGGGGGTGTTTTGGGGTTTTTAAATTTTAAATTTTAAAACACCCCCCAAAAAAAAAA
>NC_056725.1:244043365-244060865 GCF_019279795.1 Protopterus annectens | reverse complement strand
TTTTAAAAATTAAATAAATACTAAAAAATTTTCCTTCCCCATTAAAAAAATTTTGTTAAGCCCAATTTTTTTATCTTAAATTAAGGTTTTTTTTCCCCCCTCAGTTAAATGATTAATTTAATGCCTTTCACAAAAAATTTGTTTATAAGTTTAATATAAAAAAGAAGAAGGGTTTTAATTTTAATATCAAAAGAAGCAATAAAACAAAAGAAAAAAAACAGAAAAATTAAGGAAAAATTAAAATAATATTAAAAAATTTTTTCCTTCAAAAGAAGGATGACCTTTTGGTAAACTCTATTTTATTTTACCCTTTAAAATAAATTTTTTTTTTACCTTAAAAGAAAATTTATTACTTTTATTTATAAAAAAAGGTCCTTAAATATTTTAAAACCCTGACAAAAGAAAGGGTTTTAAATTAATATCAAAAAAAAAGAAAAATAACAAAAAAAAAAAAAAAAAAAAAAATTAAGAAAAAAAAATATAAAGAAAAATTTTCCTTAAAAATTAATTGGTAGCTTTTTAACCCCTATTTAATTTACCTTAATAATTTTTCCTTTTTCCCCTATTAAAAATTTCCTTAAAAAATTTTTTTTAAATTTGAATTAATTTTAATTAAACCAATCAAAAAGAAGGTTAATTTAATATTTAAAGCAAATAAAGAAAAACAAAAAAGAAAACAAACATTTCAAAAAAAAAGGTATTTAAAAAAAAAAAAAAAAATTTTAACTTCCCTTAAAAAAGTGTACCTTAGTCCCCTATTAAATGATTTTTAAAAAATTTTTTTTCCTCTCAAAGTAAATTCCTTTGCTTTTTTTTTTAAAAGAAGGGCCTTAATTATATTAATTTGCCAATCAGAAAAAAGAAGGTTTTAAATTTTAAATAAAGAAAGAAAAAAAAAAAAAAAAAAAAAAAATTAAAATTTTAAAAACAAATATAAATCAAAAAAGAAATTTCCTTTTCCCCCAAATTAGAGAGTCTATGACCTTTCTTCTGAAATTTTTAATTTATTTTAATTTTTTCTTCCAAATCTTTAATTTTTCCCTTTACTTTTTATAGCTTAATTATTTTAAAATTTCAATAAAAAAAAAAGGGGGAAATTTAAGTTTAAATTTTAAAAAAATAAAAAAAACAATAAAAGAAAACAAACCTTTCAAAAAGAAGGAATTTAAATACTAAAAGCAAATTTTTCCTTCCCCAAAAAAGGATTTTAAGTTCTTAAAGTTAAATGTTTTTTTTACCCTTTTAAAAATTTTTCCTTTACATTATTTGTTTAACTAAGTGCCCTATCTTTGAAGATTTAGTTACAAATCAAAAAAAGGAAAGAAAACTTTTTTTAATATAAACAAAAATTCAAAAACACAAGTAAAAAAAAACCCTTTCAAAAAAGGGAAAGTATTAAAATTAAAAAAATTTTCCCTTCAAAAAGTGTAGAATTGTGGCCTTCTGTAAAGCTTAAATTTATTTTACCCTTTAAAATAGGTTAGAATTTACCCTCATTAAAATAATTAACTAAGGCCTTTAGTTATAAAGGGTTAAAATCACTTTTCCCCAAGAAAAAAAAAATTTTTTTTAAATTTAAAAGCAATAATAAACACAGAAAGAAAACAAACCCCTTTTTAAAATTAGAAAGGAAAAAATTATCAAAATAAAATAAAAATAACCCCTTCAAAAAGTTAGCCAAGTTTTTTTGGAAACCCTTTAAATGTTTTATTTTACCTTAAAAGAAGTTTTTTCCCCTATTAAAAATTTAATTAAGTGCCTTTTTAATTATAATAGTTTAAACAGTTTAATTTTGGAAAGAAAAAAAGGGTTTAAAAATTTAAAGCTAAAAATAAAAAAAGAAAAAAACAACAAGTACAAGAAGATTTTAAATAAATTTTAAAAACCCAAAAAAATTTTTCACAAGTCCATCTATGATTTGTAAATTAAATTTTAATTTTCCCTTAAATAAAGGTTAATTCTGCTACTCAGTTAAAGTGTTAACTTAATGACTTTAAGAAAAAAAACATTCAATTTGAAAAAAAAGATTTTTTAAGTTTAATACTTTAAAAAAAGAAAACAAATAAAAAAAAAAATTTAAATTAGTTTCAAAAAAAATTTAAAATATACCCAAATAATTTCCTTACAGAAAATCATTTTAGGTTTCCTTAATACTCTAATTTTATTTTACCCCTTAAAAGGGTTGTTTTTCCCCCCTTAAAGATGATTAATTTAATGATTTAAATTTTAAAACCAATTATAAAATTAATTCCAAACTCAGAAAAAAATTTTTAAAATTTAAAAAAAAAAAAAAATTTTGAAACAAATTACAATTTAAATAGAAAGGTAAATTTATACCAAAAAATTTCCTTCAAAATTAAATCTATAAAATTTCGTAATCTATGTTTTTTTTTCCCTTAAATAGAAGTTTGTTCCTTTCCCCAGTTAAAATGTTAACCTTAAGACCTCATTTGAAAATTTTAATTAAAAAAATTTTTACCAAAAGAAAGGGGGGTAATTTTAAATTTAAAAAGAAAAAACCGGTAAAAAAAACCCAATGTATTCTAAAGGAATTTATTAATAAAACAAATAAAAAAATCCTTTCCTCCCCAGTTATTGGGATGAGCCTTTTAAAACCTAATTTTTTTTCCCTTAAATAGAGTTTTTCCTCCCCAGTTAAAATTGTTAACCTTAAGTTTTCTATTTTAAAGAAATCCTAATATCATAACCCAAAATCAAAAAAAAAGGTTTTAATTTTTAAAGAAAAGAAACAAAAAAGAAAGAAAATTTAAATTTTTAAAGGCAATTTAAATAAACAAAATAAAAGAACTTATTTACTCATAAAATTATAAGGTTTTTAACTCTGAATTTTTTAATTTTCCCTTTAAATAGAAGGTTTGTTCCTTTACCCAGTTAAAATGTTAACTTAAGTGACCCAAATAGAAAAAAAATAAAAATCAAAATTTCTATAAAAGAAAAATTTTTAATTTAATTAAAGCAAATAAGTAAAACAAAGAAAAGAAACAAAATTTCAAATAAAGAAAGTTTAAAAAAAATACAAAAATAAAAAAAACCCTATTCCTTCAACAAATTGAACTGATGACCTTTTTAATAAATGTTTTATTTTCCCCTTTAAATAAAGGTTAGTTAGTTACCCCCTGTTAAAATAATTTAAAGGGACCCAATTTAAATACAAGAATTTTAAATTTCCCTAAAAAAAAAAAATTTCTTAATTTTAAATGTAAAGCGAATGCCTAAAAAAGGAAGAAAAAGTTTCTTAAGAAGGAATTTAAATAAAAATTCAAAAAAGTTTCCTTTCCCCCAGTAAAGGGTTTTTCTTTAATTTAAATGTTTAATTTCCCTTAATAAAGGTTTTTTCCTAAAAACCCAGTAACAAATAAATTAATACTTTAAAATTAAAACCAATTTAATTAATCCTTTCAAAAAGAGAAAGCTTTTTTAAAATTTAAAGCTTAACAGCTCAAAAAAGGAAAGAAAAACCTTAAAAATAAACTAAAAAAACAATAAAAAAAGAACCTAACCTTTCCCTTTAAAAATGAGAAATTGTCTTTTTTAAATCTGAAATTTTTTCCCTTTAAAATAAGTTTTTTCCAGCCCCTCAAAAAATTAATTAAGTCCCCTTTTATAAAAATTTAAAAAAATAAAAATAAAAAAAAAGAATTTTTTTTAATTTAAAGGTTAAAAAGCAAGTAAAAAAATTTTTTAAAAAAACCAAATTTTTCAAATTAAAAATTAAAAATAAATAAAGCCACTCCTTTAAGAAAATTAAAGTCTTATTTTTTGGGTAAGCCAAAATTTTTATTTTCCATTAAAGAAGGCTTTTCCCCTAGTTAAAAATGTTTAAAATCTAAAAGGTTTAATTAATCAATTTCAAAAAGAAAGAAATTTTTTTAAAAGTTTAAATTCCTTTAAGAAAGAGAAAACGGTAAAAAAACAAAGTTTTATAAACATACATTAAAAAAAAACCAAAATAAACCCAAATTTAAAATTTCCTTTAAAATGACAGTTCTTTTGGCCTTCTAAAGTAAAATGTTTATTTTCCCTTAAAAGAAGGTGTCTTTCAAGTTAAAGTGATAAACCAAATTTCATTTAAAAACCTTTAAATTTAAAAATTTTCCCTTACTCAAAAAAAAAAGCGGGTTTTTGATTTTTTTTAAAGCAGAATGATCCCCAAAAAAAAAAATTTTTCAAAAAAAACAATAAATTAATAAAAAAAATAAAAAATTTTTCCTTAAAATGTCAGTCATGGCCTTCGGGAAAGCTTGTTTTTTTTCCCAAAAAAGGTTTTTTCAAGTTCCCCCCGTAAAAAGATTAATTAACCCTTTATTAAATAGTTTTAAAATTATAGAATTTTCCTATCAGAAAAGAGAGAAGCTTTTTTTTGAATTTTAAAGGGTTTAACGAAAAAAACAGGTAAAGAAATCATTTCAAAATTAGAAAAAAAAATTAACAAATAAAATAAACAAACCCTAATTTTTTCCCAAAATTTATGGCCTTTTGAAAAATGTTTTATTTTACCCTTAAATAGAAGGTTTTGTTCCTAGCTCCACCCCTCAGTTAACAAATGATTAACCTTAAGTGACCTCTTCTATCTTATGAATGAGTCCTTAATCGATCAGTTCTAACTTCTGCCTGACTCAGAAGAGAGAGAGCTGTAGTCTCTTTTGAAGTTTTAATATGCTGTTAAAGCAGAATGCAAGTAAAACACAAGGTAAAGAAAACAAACCACAGTATTCAAAATATAGAAAGGCAATAAATTAATACAAAATACAAAAAATAAAAGCAAACTAACCTTTCCTTCACAGCAAAGTGTAGCAGAGTCTGGATGAGCCTTTCTGGTAAAGCTCTGAAATGTTTTATTTTACCCCTTAAATAGAAGGTTTAGTTCCTAGTTCCACTCCCTCAGTTAACAGATGATTAACCTTAAGTGACCTCTTCTATGTTATGAATGAGTCCTTAATTGATCAGTTCTAATTTTTGCCTGACTCAGAAAAGAGAGAGCTGTGGTCTCTTTTGAAGTTTTAATATGCTGTTAAAGCAGAATGCAAGTAAAACACAAGGTAAAGAAAACAAACTACAATATTCAAAATATAGAAAGGCAATAAATTAATACAAAATACAAAAAATAAAAGCAAACTAACCTTTCCTTCACAGCAAAGTGTCGCAGAGTCTGGATGAGCCTTTCTGGTAAAGCACTGAAATGTTTTATTTTACTCCTTAAATAGAAGGTTTTGTTCCTAGTTCCACCCCCTCAGTTATCAAATGATTAACCTTAAGTGACCTCTTCTATCTTATGAATGAGTCCTTAATTGATCAGTTCTAATTTCTGCCTGACTCAGAAAAGAGAGAGCTGTGGTCTCCTTTGAAGTTTTAATATGCTGTTAAAGCAGAATGCAAGTAAAACACAAGGTAAAGAAAACAAACCACAGTATTCAAAATATAGAAAGGCAATAAATTAATACAAAATACAAAAAATAAAAGCAAACTAACCTTTCCTTCACAGCAAAGTGTAGCAGAGTCTGGATGAGCCTTTCTGGTAAAGCTCTGAAACGTTTTATTTTACCCCTTAAATAGAAGGTTTTGTTCCTAGTTCCACCCCCTCAGTTAACAAATGATTAACCTTAAGTGACCTCTTCTATCTTATGAATGAGTCCTTAATTGATCAGTTCTAATTTCTGCCTGACTCAGAAGAGAGAGAGCTGTGGTCTCTTTTGAAGTTTTAATATGCTGTTAAAGCAGAATGCAAGTAAAACACAAGGTAAAGAAAACAAACCACAGTATTCAAAATATAGAAAGGCAATACATTAATACAAAATACAAAAAATAAATCAAACTAACCTTTCCTTCACAGCACAGTGTAGCAGAGTCTGGATGAGCCTTTCTGGTAAAGCTCTGAAATGTTTTATTTTACCCCTTAAATAGAAGGTTTAGTTCCTAGCTCCACCCCCTCAGTTAACAAATGATTAATCTTAAGTTACCTCTTCTATCTTATGAATGAGTCCTTAATTGATCAGTTCTAATTTCTGCCTGACTCAGAAGAGAGAGAGAGCTGTGGTCTCTTTTGAAGTTTTAATATGCTGTTAAAGTAGAATGCAAGTAAAACACAAGGTAAAGAAAACAAACCACAATTCTCAAAATATAGAAAGGCAATAAATTAATACAAAATACAAAAAATAAAAGCAAACTAACCTTTCCTTCACAGCAAAGTGTAGCAGAGTCTGGATGAGCCTTTCTGGTAAAGCTATGGGCTAATCAAAGTGTTATGGGCTAACCAAAGCCAAAAGTAGATAGCTGTAGAACAGTGTATAAGTGCATGTGCAACAGGAAAGCTCAGAACAATAATTGGAATGCAAGGTGTAGAAAGTTGAACTTAGGAAGGGAGCGGCAACAAAATGAGTTGAGCAATCAGGTGAGAAGGAATGCGGCTATGGCAATGACTGACTGAGGTAACATATGGGAGGTGATAATTCAATCTGAGGTAATGTGGGAAGCGAAGGATGCATGAGAAAAGAGTGGCATGTTGAGGATGTGATTTGTACTCTAAGTGTGTGCATGTGTGAGTGAGGTGTTGTAAAAGTGGAGACATAGAGATTGTGTGAAATCAGTCACAGGAGACAGAGCAAAGTGATAGCTGAAAGAGATAGTGGGGTTTGTGACAGCTTGGTCATGGTATACTGTGTGTTCTCACACTAGATCTGAATGTGTTCATCCCATAAATGGAGCTTAATCATAGCTATCCTAGTTTTTGCTTAGATTTTGCAGACTTTCGTACACAGAAAAGTAAGTTTATGTCTGTTCCAGTGTAGTGTAAACTTAAGAAAACTGGGAGAGACTGCTTATATGGTTAATTAAGTCATTCATTTCAAGCAACTTTGAAACCCATGTGATAAAAGTGTTGTCTATGAAATGGTAGGAGCTCATTGTGCAATTTTTGAAGATGGAGTTGTGGAAAGTCTTTCCCACCGTGCAAAGACTTAGTTGGCAAGACTTAGGGTATGGTTGAACCCATAGCAATTCCTTATGTTCATTTCAAGTAACTCCTCCTGAACTTGAAAAAAAGTTGTTTTTAAGAACTGAAGTTGGTATTAAACACTAGTTTCAGCAGTGAAGAAAACAAGAAAAGCATCTAGGGCAGTGAGATATCAGCTCAACAATATTCAAAATGAATATGTAATAGAGATGAAAAATAGATTTGAGTGATTAGACCTTGTGCATAAAACATCTGAAGGATTATGTACAGAAGTTTATAATACTGGCAAGAAGGTAGCATAAAAAATTAAAAAGAAATAAGATGAAGGAGGCAGAATTGTTATATATGGATGTTTTAGAAGAGGTTGTGTAAAAGTCACTGATGATAGGAATAAATATGTACCAAGAACTACCAGCTACACACGTTGATTTTAGAGGGGACAGTTAAGGTAAATATAAAATTGCCAACATCCACTAGATGATAGGGTTTGCCAGATTTTTTGGTACTGAGAATATCAGTGGCTGTCTAATAGTATTCCATGGCTGACATTACCCTTTGCCACCTTAGTAGCACCAAAGTACTCCAAATAGTAACAGCCTAGAAGACTGAAGGTCTAGGAGGTGTTGTCTAAATACTTGATGGTCTTTCAGACAATATCATAATCTGCATGTTGTTAACCTACTAGAGATATTAAAGCAGATGGACTTACAGCTGAACAAAAGTTAGTATGACAGATCAGCTCTTATAATTGTTGCATTGTATTTGTTCCTGACCCATGGAAATCAACTAGTGTGGTAGCATTATTTAAAGGTGATGATAAGCATTTCCCAGCTAATTATTGACCAACAAGTCTGACGTGTCACTGGGTAAATGTTTAAAAAAAAAAATTTCTATCAAATTTCATAGAATTGGATGACCCAAATCACCATGGGATTATTAATTCCCCTAACAGGAGTATGCGTTCTTCTAATATTTTGCAATTATGAAATAATGTCATTAAAGCACTCAATAGCAGTCTGCCTCTCAGTACAGTTTATCTATATATTAGGAAAACATTTGATATGGGTTCAGGTGCCTAGGCAGCAAGACATTTCCCTGTGGTACATTTGACTGGAGACACATGACTGAAGTGACATTTAGCTGCAGAGAAATATGGCTGTTTGCACATTCCCTGTGGGCAAAGAGGAGAATGTGTTGTCATGCCCACAACTTCAATAACCAAATGCATAGGAGAAAAACAATGTCCATGGTCCCCAAGAGAACATGAGACAGTAGGCAATATGGCAGGCATTAACAGCAGACTGGTCAGAGGGCATGTCAGTGGCAGTAAAAATGCAGTCCCCAATGGCAGTCCCTTTATAACTGGAGTGTGTGAACCACTAACCCCTTCACAGTGTCTAGGGAACATTACCTAAAACACATACTGGAGCATAAATGTGACTACAGTAGCCTGCAGGATTTCCTCCATGCTGTAGCACACTTCTGCATGTTGTAGTTACATAAATATGTACTGCACACTGAGCACAACACTCATTACTTCTTCTGCCACCATGCATTTGGTTATTAAAGCTAGTGAGCATGGCAGTGTGTGCTTCTCTTTGCCCACAGGGAATTTGCAAACAGCCATATTTCTCTGCAGCTGAATGTCACTTCAGCCATGTGTCCCCAGTCAAATGTACCACAGGGGAATGTCTCGCTGCCTAGGCGCCTGAACCCATTTGATATCATTTCACATAAGGAAATATTTCTCACTTACTTGCCTGTAAAGCCAACCCTTATATAGCTCAGTGGTTTAATAACTGGATTTGTAATTGACTATACTCTGAATTGGAGGCAGTCTACCACTGCCTGTTATTTACTGATGGCATGAAGCTAGCTTTGCATGTTAGATGTATTTGTGATAATATGCTATGACAGGTTCCAATCTGTGTAAAATGGAATTTAGTATTAAAAAGTGTGTAGTTATTCACTTTGGCAAGATGTATAAAGAGTTGTCACTTCATTATAGGTTCCTAGGTTTATAGGTAAGTACTAGGCTAACACCCCTGGAGCCATTGCAAGCCTAGCCCAATAGTGTTCCCAGTCATCTGGCTTACCAGACATTAGTTCCCTGTGCCCCTATCTAGCAGTGCGATTGAAGTGATCCCCAGGGTGAATTTCCTATTTCCCATCCACTCATCAAGATTTCTCTTGAAGAGGGCCAGTGAGGTGCTCTGCTTGACTTGAATGGGGAGTTTAATCCAGAGTATTGTAAGTCTCTGGGTTAGAAACCTGTCCCTCCAGCAGGTTCTGTTTAATGTGGTGATAAGGTTGAGGTCTTTGGAGTGATTGGGATTTTTTCAGATGAAGCATGCCAAGCAAAACTGGGTCAGACATGGCTCTGTATGACAAGCAGAGATCGCCTCTAAGTAGGCAGTATGAGATGGAGTATAGTTTAAGTTTTTTAAGTCTATCTGCATAAGGCACATGTTTGAGTCCTAAGATCCTCTTAGTGGGGAATTTCTGTGGCCTCTCCAGTTGTTAGAGGTGTCTAATGAGGTACATACCAAATGGGGCATTGTACTCTATAATGGGTCTGATGAGGGATGAGTAGAGAGAGATAAGGACTTCTTTTTTCCAGGATGAGAAACTTTTTATGATGAGATGCACCATGTAGAAAGAAAGAGAGGTTGTTATCAAACTGTGTCCCTAGATCCCTTATAAGTCATTCAGAGTTAAGTGGGTTACCTTTGATATGTTAGTTTGTGGGTGCTGTGTTTTTCCTGAAGGGAATGACTATGCATTTTTTGGCATTTAGCCTAAGGCCATGGTTTTGGCACCAGTCGTTGGTCTCTGTGAGGCTTTTTTTAGGATGTCCACATCAGCTTGAGAATTAATAATAGTTCCCAGTTTGCAGTCATCCACGAATTTGGTTAACCAGAGTCCCTTGGTGTTGGCTTGAACTTCAGAGAAGTGGATACCAAACAGGAAAGCACCCAGATCTGATCCTTGTAGGACTCCACCTGCAACTGCCTGGTAGTCAGATTTGGAATCAGCTACTTTCACCATGTGGGTTCTGTCAGTGAGCCAGTTTGCAACCCATCTAGTGATGTAAGGGTTAATGCCCAGATTAGTGAGCCTATCAATGATTCCAGAGTGTGGGATGGTGTCAAAGACTTTGGCTAGATTGAGGTAGGCTATATGGACAGCCTTGCCTTCAGCCACTGCTCTGGTGACAGATTTGAAGAAGTCTATCAGATTTAGCAGACATGATCTGCCTTTCACAAACCCAAACTGTGTGGGGTCCAGGGTTTGAAGGTCCCATATATCCTTATTTATAAGATCCATAAGAATACTTTCCATAGCCTTACAGATCAGGCTCATCAAGCTGATAGGGTGGTAGTTCCCAGGGTCGGTAGTCGCACCCCCTTTGTGGAGTGGGATGACTGTAGCAGTATACCATTCAGTGGGAACAAAGCCTGAACTGAGGCTGTAGCTGAACAGAGCACTCAGGTGTGGTGCCAGTTCCTTTTGTAGTTCATGCAGGACACAATGCGGTATATTATCTGGTCCCATGGAAGCTGTGTTCTTAGCTTTGGACAGTGCTGTTTTTACTTGTGCAATCATGATAATAGGGATTTGGTATTCCTCAGGTATGTGGATGGGCCCTTTAGGGGGTGAGGGGGGAGTAAAATTGTACTGAACCTGTCTGCCAAGATATTGGCAATGTCAGTTGGTTCAGTATAGGTGGTGCCATTGTGCTGTAGCTCCGAGCAAATCTGCATATTGTTATGCAGATTTTTGACATAGCTAAAGAAAGCCTTGTGGTTGTCCTTAGTATCTGTAGCAATTTTGTTTTTGTAACTAGCTTTGATGTAGTTGATGAGGGATCTCAGTTTTTTACTGAGATTTCTGAGGGAATTTTTACAGTCATTGGACTTTACATTTCTCTGCAACAGTTTTTTCCTTCTGTTGTAGAGTTGGTTAATGGCAGGGGTCCACCAGATTGGCTTCCTTTTTTTAGAGGAGTGCACCTTGATTCTGTTTGGTATGGCCCTATCTATGCAATTGTGTAGGTGCTCATACAGTGCCTTGGTGTATGATTCAGCAGCCATAATCCCATTCCCCACATCTATGGATGATGTGAAGCTTGACACTTCTGTCTTTTGGAAGCTCAAAGTTAGCTTTGGAGAAGTTTTTCACTGTTGTTTCCTTTTTTGGAGGTGGGGGAGTTTGGATATCAATGGTGATTAACTTGTGGTCAGATCGAATCAGAGAGGGGTTTATCACAGAAGTAGAGCAGCGGTCCCCATTGTTTGTAATGACTAGGTCAAGAATGTTATTTCCTCTAGTGGGGGTGAGGATGAGTTGGTCTAAGGCATTGGAGTTGATGAATTCCAGGAAATGTTGAGCAAAAGAGATGGAGTAGGAGTAGTTGGTCCAACTAATGGAGGGGTAGTTAAAGTTTCCCAGTATAAGGGTATTAGGCTGGACTTTGATGTTTTCCAGATTGTCCAGGAATGCAGTGTGGCAGTCCTGGGACATTGTGGGGGATCTGTAGCAGGCTACAACATGGACTGCAGTTTTATCCAGTGTTAACTGTACCTGAAGTATTTCTGATGTGTTATGTTGAGCAAAAAGTCTGGAGGTGTGTGTATCTTTTCTGAAGATGGATACACCTCTGCCTTTTGGGGTTCTTTCATCACATTCCTTAGAACTTTGGTTCAGATTTGGGGACCTAAAGGTGTGATATGCATTGTAACCTGATAGTACAGAGGCGCTGTCAAGAGCCTTGAACCAGGTCTCTGTTACTGCACATATGTCGGTGTTCTCCAGTTTGAGGAGTGAATCAAGCGAGTGCATTTTGAGGTTTAGACTTCTAACGTTGAGTAGTATAACCCTTAGGATGCATTTGCTAGCAGATGTTATGGTGGTAAATTTATCTTCAGGGCATTGCCTAAAAGATACACTATAGGGGTGGCATGGGCCTTGGCCAGTATCTGGAATCCCATGGTTGACAGATGCAGGCCGTCTCTGGCAAAGCATCGAGGTGTGTCTATCATGTCATCCCAGGCAGACAGATACTGGATCCCCTTTGAGTGACACCAGAAACTTGGCCAATTGTCAATCATTTTCTGCTTGTAGTGTGGTATCATTCATGGTGATGGTAGGATGCTACTCAAGGCTAGCGTCATACCTCCCTGGGCTACAAGATCAGAGAGCTCCTCCATGTCTCTTTTCATGTAGTCCAGGGAGGTACATCTTGGGTCATTCACACCAACATGTACAATGATGGAGTCATATTTGTACTTGCTGTGGAGAGACCCAATTGCATGCATTATGTGGCGAATCCTGGCACCTGACAGGCAGATGACAGTGACTTTTTCTTTATTTAGCCTAGTGAGTGAGATGTCCGTGTGCCTTACAATTGAATCACCTATGATTAAAGTGTTTGGTACATTGTTCTGCCTTAGGGTGTTAGCTTGAGTGGCTATGTGTGTTATGGGTTGCGCTTGGATGAGATGGTTGCTTACGTTTGTGCCTCAGAGGTCTCTGTTGTTTGGGCAGATTTTTTTAAGAGAGCCTCCACGAAAGTGGTTGTGTGTTTTGTGTTACTATGTGATAGTGGTGGTGTGCAAACAAGGGAGCTGTGTGTTCTCTGTGATGTGATGCGATGTGTGTGTTAACCTTCTCCTCCTGACTAGCTGACCCAGTCTTGGACTGAGAGAGCGAAGCCTCAAGTTTGGCTATGTACTTGCTTCTCTCACAAGTGGATGTGTTTGGAGGTAGGAGGAGAGGATTATCTGTGTACATGAGGCAATTGCTACATTGCCTCAGTATGCCCAAGTTCACCAGGTTAATGGGAGAAAGCATCAGAAACTGACCTTTGGACATACCTGGAAAAGTGATCAGCTTTTTAAGTACTGAATTATTTATGTTTAGATTAACTACTGGAGTTTTTTGTTTCCTTTATGGAATGTTTAGCGCTAGTAACTGTGGATGCACTTGCAATAAATGCTACAAGATGTTCTGAGCAAGTGCTAGATTTAAAGGAGTGGTTTCAGCTCAGAAATAGTCTTTTATTAGCCATTTTGAGCTACTTCTATCCCTTTCATCTTTCTGTTTAAAAAACGTGCTCAGAGATCAAAGTTAACAGGTCTAAGGGAAAATTTGAAGTGCAGACTTTAAAGCACCGGTTTACCTTAGCTTAGCAGCACTGCGCATCGCACAAACCCACACAAACACATTTTTTAAACAGAAAGATGAAAGGGATAGAAGTAGCACAAAATGGCTAATAAAAGACTATTTCTGAGCTGAAACCACTCCTTTAGCACCGAAGGTATCACAAATAGCAGTAGCTGAGATATACTAGAGACAATGATTTCTATTACCTGTGTTGATTATTAAAAGGACATTTTGAAGCCTTTATTTCCATTGACCTTTCACTTGTCATTCATGTTTAAATGATATGTAAAGGACTTCTGATTTTTGAGAAATATTATTCTCACTGCTTCTTCAGTACTGGCTGATATCAGGATTCCAGTATATGTTGCATTGATAAGATCCCATACTGAATTTAATGCATCATTTTGAATGTATTCAGAAATGTAAACAAAGATGTAATGTATTCAGTGTACATATATTAGAAAAGTAATGCAGTTAAAATGAATTACAGAGAACACATAAAGACATTAAAGTTATTCTTAGAAGATTTTTAAACTTGACTAAATTTATACTTAATCCGTGGACAAACTGTTAGTGGCAACTTGATCAAGGCATTTAGAAGCCTCCACAGTGAAATCACAGGTATAAATCTAAACTGTGCCCATATGTGTCAATGCATGTAATAATAAGCCTTTACTACATATAGATAGTAGAAACAGTAGATTGAAGGCCAGAGTATTCCGCAGATAAGTAGTGAGAATGTGAAAAAGGTTTCCTGGAGAAGTAAAATTATCAGTAACACAGGCAAATTTTAAATTTCAAATGTCTAACATTACTAGTACAACACAAATTCCATGATGGCCTACTTTATGTCCTTACATCTGTTTTTCAGAACTTTGATCTTTTGACTCTCATATATATGGACCATCTAACAACTCCTGATAGTTTTAAACCTAATCTCAGTAAAGTTAGAGCAGATTTGGATTTGGCAGTTCCTTAACCATATCATATCATTCCAACTTCACTCCAGTCTTATCAGGAAACCACTAGTGTATATTACTTGCTTTTTGTCATTACAACAAAAATATAGAAGAGGTATAAAGGAGTATGAAACTGCTACACTGGTTGTGCATGCTAGTCAATAAGGACTTGGTGCAGTCATACTGCAAGAAAGTAGTCACATAGCTTATAGGTCAAGAGCTTTGACTGATACTCGGACGTATTACACTCATACTGAAAAGGAAATATTAACCATAGTTTTTGGTTGTCAGAAATTTCTTGATGATAACTATGATACAATAGCCACTGTAGAAGCAGATCACAAGACACTTTGATGTATATTCAAGAAATATATAAATAATAGTCTAACGAGACTACAAAGGATGCTACTCTGCAAAATTGTGGTCTATGCCTTTAGCATAAATCAAACAGATTAATGCATAGAACTGATACCAAGAGCAGAACATTCATATATGAATTTAAGAAAGACTTACTGGAAAAAGATTTTGAAGTTCTTTGGAATGTATCCATACTACTTATATCTACTGAGAAATGGGAAGAGCTTAGAAACATTATACACATCCCTCTCATCTGCTCTGCATTTGGCAGACCACTCCAAAGTCACCCTCCGAAAGTGCATTTGCTCTGCTTTTCCACTTTGATAGCAGACATCTCAAATTCCCAGTCTTTAATTTGCTCAGCTATACAGCCAATGACAGAATGCCTTACCGTAACTTGTCATGGTCAAAAGAGACATTAGCGGACACTTTTGATGTGCTACATTACTCTGGGTGCTTTGAGATTTTTTTCTGGACACCAATTGTTTTGAAATAACATCAGAACAGAAAATAGAAGAACTGTGATAAGTAAGTGTGTGTGGAGTAGAATATCAATCTTTCGCAGTGGTGCTCTTGTTGATTTTGGAACCAAAGCTTTGCTTGATGTTTGGGTTGCTTGCCTGAGCTGCAGCCATTGTCTCTCTGTCAATATGCCATTGCTGTCAACTGTCCCTGATTTTGTACACTGTCCCTGGTTTTGCCTAGTATTTTTGCCCTCTTTTTCATAAAATGTTTAATTTTCTGGTATATCACTTAGGATTAGAATAAGTGCTGCTAGACATTAGAACTTCATATTTCATATTGTTAAGAAAATGCAAGCTGATGCAAAACATATTCAATTAATGTTTTAAGTGAATTACAATAATATTTAAAACTGTCTGTGATTTGAGATATTTGTATCCCCATTACTTTTGACTTTGTACCTGCTTCTAGAACAAAAATTTAAGATCTATGCAAAGTGGATAGAGAACAGTGCACGTCACATGGATTTCTGGCACAACTGTTTCTGTTTCTTGTTGTTTTAATTGTGGAGTCTACCCAAGACAGGATAAAGAAACATAGCAGCCATAGATTTATTGCTTCCCGTGCTGGGCTGCTGGAAGATGCACAAGTCTGTATATATAAGTATTTCTAATAAATAATGCAGTCATCTGTATTTCTCCATTTGGCTGCTAGTGTGCTAAGTTTATGTTCTCCATGGCCCTAGAAAAGATCAACTCTGATTCTATGTTCTATATGCTCTTTGCATTTTGATTATTAGTGAGCCAGTGAAAATGTTTATTTCTTGACACACTTCAGAGGGATAGTATAGTACAAGCTTAATTACAAAATTGACTTATTTATCATCTATTATGGTTATGTATTTTGCTAAATAGTTTTTATTTTCAGAACACTGTGTCACTTTGTTACATTTTTCATTACTGCAATTGTATAATGTCTAGAAACATATATATTCTGAGTTAATTGGGAGAATACACTATGGAAGAGAGGTAACTTCATTTATTTGCTTCAGTCTATAATCTACTTTAGTACGCTTAATCTGTTTTTATGTTTAGTAAATGCTTTTAAATATGCAAACATCTAAATCAGCCTGCATGTGATTTATTATTTGATTTGATTTATTTTATGCTATGTTTGTTAAAAAGAGTATTACACTGGTTCAGAGGATTGTATTTAGTGACAGCCTGAGAAATGACAAAGATCAAAGTTGTAATTTATAGAGAAAAAGGTGTTAGTAGTATTAGCATCATAAATGGTATTTAAAAAGGCCTAAACAAGGTTAGAATATGCAATACATAATTTGCATCTATATATCCCAACAAGTACACTTTGTTCCTTCTTTGTATACTCTCAGTATTACTGAGAAGATGAGAGGGCGTGAAATTGTACAGAGTGAAAGAGGAGGGGGAGGCTGATTGAGACAGAGTGGAGAGGAAAGTGTCAGATGAGACACTGGGGGACACAGAAGGTGGTAACACTGCAGTACTGTGTAGGAGTGTAAGATGGTGCTGTTCCTGAAGAGGTTATAAACCAGGCTGAAGTTACTGGCAATTACTGACTGTAGGTATGGTCACTTGCCTGTTTATCATAGCAAAGTGTGTTTGTGTAACTTAAACATGTCATAAAATAGTAAGGATGCATTTCTGGTGCAGTTATGAAGCCATGTATTTGCTAGATCCACAAGGATCCTAACATCAAAAGTAATTCTCCCCCCAAGAGGGCAAATTTAGGTTTATACTGACACCCTTATGAGTGTGAATTCATATATTGCTCCATCTCTCCCTTGCACATAAACTCATTTTGGACTCTCTTCTATAATTTCTAAAAGTCTCCTGCAATTATTTTGAAAGATGACATGTTAGAAGCTATTAATTTAATGGATGACTGAATTATAGGTTTTGTATGACTTGATGCTGCATATTTGGCAAGACAGTGTTAAAATCCTTACATTCAAGCATTCGGGTCAACTTTTCTTACAGATATAAGCTTCTTGTGTTCAAGCATTGTTATATTCAAAAGTGAAAGAATCATCACCCCATCCCCAGCGTCCCTTCTGCAAATCACTAAGGGTAAAGAGAAGACCCATGCCCTTCCTTATTGGCCTAACAATGCTGGATCACACAGAACAAATGGTTTTGAGGAGTAATATTCATAACATGCAATGGAAACAAAATAAGTATACCACATGGAATTTTAAATCTTATGGGAGGAGTATGAAGTAACTTACCATTAGCATATACATTACCTTGTATGTGTGCCTGTGATTCTAAATTACCAGAAGATGCACAGTAATGTAAACCCATACGCCATAGTATTGTTACAGTACTGGTCTGGTTTCTAGTAATATGGTATTCCTAAAGAAGTAAAATCAGATACCAGTTTTCAATATATAATCCAGGAGTTTTATAATTTTGAGGGAACAGAGGGAATTCAGACTAAACTAGTTTGAGACCTAGATAGCCATACACTACTGGGAAAGTAGAACAAATGGTACAGACATTAAAGAATCTTATTAAAAAGTGCAGCACTTCAGATTATTTGAAAGACT